>NW_018479961.1:73714-202743 GCF_002113885.1 Mizuhopecten yessoensis | reverse complement strand
GGGGGTACAGGCAGTGCTATCGGCCAGTGGAGGTAGGGAGGAGGGTTCAGGCAGTGATAACGGCCCGTGGAGATGGTAAGGAGGGTACAGGCAGTGATCTCGGCCGGTGGAGGTGGTGAGGGGGGTACAGGCAGTGATCTCGGCCCGTATAGATGATGATGAGGGTTCAGGCAGTGATCTCGGCCCGTGGTGGTGGTGAGGAGGGTACAGGCAGTGATAACGGCCCATGGAGGTGGTGAGGAGGGTACATACAGTGATCTTGGCTCGTAGAGATGGAGAGGAGGGTACAGGCAATGATAACGGCCCGTGGAGGACACACGTAGTATTGTAAATACACTGCAATAGGGGATGGATGGCTCTATTGTGACCGCCGCATGTGTTACAACATCATTTTACTCTCATAAGTCCGCGCTATTACAAGGAGGCGCCAACATACCCCGCCTCCAGCACTCATACACACAAGGACCTATACATTACACATGTAAAAGGATCGGTTTTTCTCTTCAAAACCAACACCCAGGTTTGGTGATCTTGGGTCCGTCAGGGTCTTACAGTCTGATATGATTGAAGTTTGGTAAATAAACACAGACACCGAAATATAAAATTCAGGTGGTTTATTAATGACATGGAAATATTTACGCACCGGGATATGAGTTTAGACCACGCTGTCACACACTCGAGCACACATACACATCAATAACATGACTTTATTTCCAAGTGGTACAAGGCCTAACTTACTATATATACAGACGGCAACACGGCCATATGCCTATCGAATAAACGACGAAATGATATACTGACGGCTACACGGCCATATGCCTATTAAACAGACGACGACATGGTTCAAAACACGACTCTAAAACTCCTACAAAAATAGTACATGGCTACAGAGAAACTACTGCTAGTAATGTGACTGGTAAACTATCTACGCTAGCGTTATCCTATTACGTTTTAGAGACCCTATACCTACAGCTACTCCTAAAGTAGAAAAGAAGTGAGCCGAACCAGTCATGTCAAGACTTTCATTCTGACTGCCGAAGCACACATGTGTACCGGCTTAAATAGGCAAAAACACGTCACTTTGCACGTGCAATAGTCGCGCAAAATTTCTCGGAACATTTTCGCTGTTGCTATAGAGTTCCGAACAGTATATCAACTTCCGGTATATCGATCATGATGGACGACTAGGCGTGGTAAGCAGACAGCCGTCAAATATAACTCTTTAAAGTTTTCACATTTACTGAACGTTTACACAATATGGATGCACGTCCCTTAATGGCCCTAGATGTAAATAGGACGTTAAACCCTATATAACCAAACCAAATGTAGCATTCGCTTTGTTACGTAACCTCTGTGAAATGGGTCCATGTCACAAGACAGGGCTGATTTCTGGCGTGCGACCAAGGTGCAATATGTATCACTGTAGACGAAGGCTTCACAACAGCTCAACTTTGAGAAAACCTGTTTGTCGTAGGTTGAGTCTCTAATAGCAAATAGCGAACATAAAAAAGACACACCTCAGTTCTGACCAAAATCACAAAAACTACATCATAATCGCCCCTTTTGTTGACGAAGGGGATTCAGGGTATCAATGGTGATGTCAAATCCGTCTAATTACTGGGATCTGGCGAACTCTGCATAGAAATATATCAGACAATAGGCGATCAACCGCCTTGGAACGGCCAGTTTTGTCCGCATCATTGTCAGTATGAAACCACACTTATCTCTTAATTGGAGCAAGAGCAAAATATATAATATCAATATAATTGAGGCCGACATACTGAATCCGGGTTCCGGAGGAGAAGGTCCCAATCTATGATTTAATATGGATCCTTGCAAGGAAGGACAACAGCATGACCCTTAAACAAATGTATACTAATTTTCTCTGGTCCACGCATTTCATCAACTGTGACCAACAATACAACATTTTCGTTTACATCGCAAATCCCTTAAGATACTTAAACTGTCAAAATAACGATTTAAACGAGAAAACGATAAAGACGGGAAACGGTCGGTCAATGTTGTTGTCATGACGACCAAAATGACAGACATTGGCAACCTTCGTTGTGTGAATTGCGCGGGAAAACATGTTTCTTCGTCTGAGGACTCTCCTGACTGAAGCTTGGAGAATGATGGAAGTACAGAAAGGGCTGCGTCCTCGTAGTCTAGAGTCCAATCTGCAATGTCACTGCTAGGAGTTTATGGTTCAAATTTCAGAGGACATGTCTGCCGTCATCATTACAGAGATCTAGTTCTCTCTTTTCCACATCTCAGTCTCAAATGAGATTCGAATTCACATCAGATGCTGCCGGGACCCGATTTAACTGACTTCTGTACCAAAGGAGTGTCCTACTGGAATGGACACAAATGCACCAGCGCTTCGTACTTCAATTCCATCGAAATCCAGACGAAACAAGAGAAAATGAATAACATTATAACTCAATGGAACATGGATTAAAGGCAAATATAGAAGAGTTTCTTGTCTGTGCAACTTAACACAGACAAATAACTGTTTTTTTTTCATTTATCTTCCTCCGATTGATTTTCTTAATTCTACTCAACTATATAACATTGTCACCCAAATCACAACAACATTCATAATCTTCGATTACTTGAATTTCCATAATAGCCAGTGGGGTTCTCCCAACATAGACAAGAGAGGAAGACTTGATGGTGTAAAACAACCTGAGAATCTCGACGAACTAATCAAAACCTAAAAGTATCACACTATCACATATTTTAGATATGAAAACGTGTGAAGACATGGATCCAAGCAGCCTTTCTGGAGTATACCGTATCACACCTGTACCAGGGGACAGCTTCGACGTGTACTGTCACATGGAGAGCAAAGGAGGTCCTTGGACTGTAAGTATAGCTATCTTCAAACACTGTACTGAAACTCTTTCTTTCTCAACATTTATATAAACACAGGCTATGTGTGGGGATTTAGGTTTTTACTGATGACGTTATTGCGCGCCTTGTATCCTTTATGCTTAATCTTAGATTCTGTGCTAAACCCGAAAATATTATTCCGGGGATAGATAAATGAAAAACCACATTTTGTCAATGATATGAAAGAGTGTTTTGAGAGGCGTAAAGCCGAGTACAGTTTTCAATGTCTAGATTGGAAATTTTGACCGTATGAATGATTTAAGCAAGGTATAAGAAAGTTGGCATCAGCACAGACTCCCTGACTGAGAATGAGAACAGTATCATGAACATGTGTCCTACTAGGACATGCCACCGAGAAATAGGTGATGAATTTTCCTCAAAAATAAGGTTGGTAACATATTTGAAGGTATCGTTTTATATTACCAGGGCTAAAATGTATATATTTCTTGACATTTTAAAATGGGCCTGTAAATTGTTCGTCTCTTTTGACACTGGAAATATACAATCATGTCCTTTGTGTTCTTCCTGTTACGTTCAGGAGCGATATACATATTTCTCATACTACAGGGAAATGTCACATCATAGGCGATGTTAGATTTGTATAACCCATTTTAGTGATGATATATTATTAAACGAGGATTGCATTTTTATGATTTTTTTTTTATATCTTAACATTATCACTTTTTATCCAATTTGGAATTACCACTTTTTGACATTAATTAAAATGATTATATCTGAAGTAGAAGATGGTGTACTATATGATTCTAAAGTAGAAGATGATGTACTATATAATAATACACAGCTGGATGCTGTACGCTTGTTATTCACTATTTATTATGACATTTATAACTGTATCAAACAGGTCATTCAAAACCGAGAAAGCAATGAGGTTGATTTCTTCAGAAACTGGGATCAGTACAAAAATGGATTTGGCAATCTTCTCGGTAACTTCTGGTTGGGTGAGTACTTTCAGCTTTACCAACATTGAATAACACGGTCTCTAATTTGTGTTTATGTTCATACTGTCAAACATTTGATGCCTATTGATATTGAGACTCAGGTGTGTGTTCTTGTTAGGTCACCTAAGCTTTAGCTCAAGTGACCTATTGCTATCCATTTATCCGTTAACATTTTACATTTTCAACTTAAACTGAAATACTGTCAAAGGGATGTCTTTGATACTTCATGGGAATGTTACTGACAACTCCCTAACCAAGTGTTGTTATTGTTCGGGTCGATTAGAAATCCAAAATGGCCACCACGGCAGCCATTTTGAAAAACTATTTCAAACTTAAAGTCAAGTTCTACAGGGCCGATTCAACTGAAACTTGGTAGGAATGAACAACTTATGTTCCTGACAAAGTGGTGTTATTTTTGGGGTCAATCATAAATCCAACATGGCCTCCACAACGGCAGCCATTTAAAAAAACTATTTCAAACTTAAAGTCAAGTTCAAACTGGCCGATTTAACTGAAACTTGGTAGGAATGATCGACTCATGGTCTTGACAAAGTGTTGTTATTTTTGGTATCTATCAGAAATCCAATATGGCCACCATGGCAGCCATTTTGAAAAACTATTTCAAACTTAAAGTCAAGTTCTACTGGGCCCATTTAACTGAAACTTGTCAGGAATGATCAGGTCCATCAAAAATCCAACACTGCCGCCATAGCTGCCATTTTGAAAAAAACCCTATTTAAAACTTAAAAGCAAGTTCTAATATGCCGACTTAACTGAAACCCAGTCTAGGATGATCAACTCACTGTCCTGAAAAACTTAAACTAAAGTTATACTTAACTTGTTTTTATTCAAATGTTGGTAGGGATGATTGACATCAATATCTCCACTTAATATTTCAACAAAAAAATAAATACTGTAGGACTCAGGTGACCGTTAAGGCACATGGGCGTCTTGTTTTATCATGTATGCATGGTTAGAGTGTTGTATTCTTTGTTTGTATGTATATACACACTGTACTGATAAACCGCAAGGTTTAAAGTTATAAAGAATAAATTAATGTTTACCTGTGTTTTATTTTCTTCATTTGACACATAACCCGTCACGATACAGAACCTCTGCAGTTGTTAATGATTTCGCAGTCATTAATTTAAAATTATGACACACAGCATAGGTTCCGAATTTCAATAAGTATGTTCATGGTTTGGTATTTTGTCTTTGTTCCTATGTTACATCTGGGTATATCAGTAAGAAAACATAAAACGTTTGCCTCTGTGTGTTAAAACAGGAAACGAACACATATTTTCCCTCACACGGACCCCGTGTTTGCTCCGTATACAGCTGGAATCCTTGAATGGCACATTTGGTTACGCTGATTACTCGAAGTTCCAGATTTCCGATGAGGGCGGTAACTACAAATTGTCTGTGACTGGTTTTAGTGGAAATATCAGTAAGTATACTATGTTGGTAAATCTTTTGATCATTATTAATGTAACAACTGATTCTTGTTAGGTTATTGGACACTTACTTACAACATATTCGAATTCATCAAATGTCATGTTCATTTTAAATTTTCTGTGATACGTCAGCGAATTTAATCAAGTTCATATTAATATTCGTATACATGTAATTATAATTTTTTGAGTTTTTATATATATAGTATCGTTGATTTCGTAAAAAAAAATACAGTTAAAGATTAACATTAGTATATTTGCTGTCTTTGGTTCTCTCTAGTCCAGGGGATTATTGTTTTTTAACATCTGTTTTATTTAAATTTTGTTCTTATATAATGTATCTGTTTGGCAATCTAATAAGATAAGACTTATGATACCGCTTCGATACAATACACTTATTTCAAACGTTTTTTTTTTTTTTATATATCAGAGTGTATCGTAATGGAAAGGAATTACATGTCCTATTTTGATTAGATTAAACATTTGACAACTTTATATTGTTTACACTGTTTCAAGACTTTCGTTGGTTTGGTTGTCTCCAGTTTGCCCTATTTACAGCTTACGTAATTTCAGGACATGCCTCTGTTTGTGTTATGTTTGCGTTTATGAGTTCTGGAGGCGGTATTTTGATGTATGTTCTTCCTCGCGATAGCACGGATATCTGATGCCGAATTTAGAGTGCTTCCTCACTGAAATACCACGCCGTAAGCACCAATCACAGGATACAATATTCAATATATGACCAATATTTTTAGTATCTCTTACTTAAATGTACTTATCCTTGTCTATATTACAGGTGATTCCTTTAAAAAGAGTGACGGTCAATTGTTCTCAACACTAGACAGAAACAATGATATTTTCGTTTCCTATCATTGTGCTGAAAAACGACACGGAGCTTGGTGGTACAAAAAATGTACACACTCTAACCTGAATGGTATGTACGAACATTACCCCACAGAACTCTTTTCGATGTATTGGAAGGATTTCTTTGGAGACGATTTTCATGATCCAATGAAAACTTCAAAAATGATGTTGAAAAAGCCTTGAAGAAAGCGACATTTAATGTTCTTGTTTTATGATGATGTATCGTCAATTTCCAGGAAGAATAAGTATTAGAAAAATATTTGAACTGAACACAATTTTTACATATCTAGGAAACCGTTTTACATGTAAAATCTCAATGTGAAGGCGGAACAAATACCTCCACGTGTTTAGAGTCTCTCACTTTGCAAAAGTATACCAATGTGTTGATCCCTATCCCTATCACTGATGAGGACGTTTATCTAAACAAAACGTGGATACAAATCCTAAATCCGCAATCTCACAAAGGAAAAACAGGTTGTAACTGTTCTTTATCTAAATATAAACAACACCATCGTCTGAAGAGAATATTTGAAGTAGTGTACCGGGCACTCGAAGATGTAGCTGGAAACCGGAAACTGGAAAATCAAGGATAAACTTGAACGGTGGGTATCATGGATACACCCACTCCCTACATAGCTGTTCCTATATAAATAGTGTTTTGTTCTTGACATCGAGGTCAATAGTTGTACGTTGACATTGTGAATCGCATTTCATTTCACGACACCGTCTGATCATAGCATACCTTCATATCAAGTCTGACGTCCATATACTGTACAGAAAACGTTACCAAGATTTGCTTTGAAAATCAACGCTGACACTGTTTTTATGCTTGAGGTCATATTGAGGTTGCAGGGAATCTATTTCATTATGCGACATTTTGCTTGACTATGAAGTACCCTCACACAAAGTCTGCAGTGTATACATGAAACGGTACTCAATTATGCGTCAAAAAACTCTACTGCACTGTATTTTAGTACTTGAGGTCAAGTTCAAAGGTCAATGTGACCTCATTTTCGTATGCAACTCACCTAGGTCAAGAGAAAATATCAGATATTGATCACATTGACCTCATTTAAAAATGTGACAGACTGCATTCCTTTGATGTACCTTTATACGAAGTTTGATGTCAATTCCTAAAACACGGCTGAGATATGCTGCAAAAGCGAGTCAGCACGGAAGCACAGACGGACGAACAGCATATTATATAAACCTCCGACTTCGGTTGAAGCAGACAATTAAGTTTTCTTCGGTTATTGTATTGTATATTCTTTTCACCGGTCTTAAATATTTGTTCATTTTTAAAGCATTTTACTTCTAGTGTCGCCCAGCTCATTTATAATGAACCATTTAATTTGTATACAAAATATGATGGCATCCGAAGAAAATAAATGAAAAAATGGAAATGTGTGTAAATCTAAGTCCAATCTATGAGATGTCACGTTCTTACATCGCGTATTCATGTGGTGATAACAACAAAATAAGGCACACAATATGGGTAAAAAGCATAATTAAGAACACTCAAAAATTGTCTTTGTAGTTATATTCTTCTTGTTAAATGGACACCGCTAGAAATACATACAGAAATCTATTTTTCAAGAATGTCGATATCTTTTCCGAGGACGTTGTTTCGCAAAAAAGTTTGATTGAAACAGTAAAAAGAGTTAATAACTTAGTTAGGAGGGAATATTCATTTTTGTAATTTTTGACTTCCCCCTTTAATTTCCGCACGATCGGTTAAATAACAGACGATTTCTCCAAAAACCAAGAGAAATCCAACCCTATCATTTTAATTCATAGGTATGTACCAGAGTGTTTAGTCTTAATATTGTAAAAATACTTGACACGTGTAAGATTTTCGTTCAATCTTAAACAGGTCATTCATACGATTTAGACACAGTATCCGAATGGGATTGTAACTGTTTGTATATGTAACACCTTTTTGATTGGACAGAACGACATAAACGCGGCAGTATAATCACAATGTACTTGTCGGAAAATGTGTTGAATCGTTCCGAATATTACATGAATAATGACAGCAGACGACACAAGGGCCACGATAGAAGACAGCCATACATCTGTGCAGATCAGTTGGACAATCGAGTTGCCCGAAGTTCCAGCAAGCAAACAGAAACAAGAGAGCCAAAGGGCATGCATCGCTCACCTGAATATTTTAGCAATCGTTGCATTAAATGTTATACTGTACTACAAATATTTCACTCGGAAACTTCGTCGACTCAATCAGTTGAAACTACCAGTCAAATATTACTATATGATTCTATGCTTTTTGCAAACTTTGGTGACCTCTATCCCAAGAAGCCACTAGTCAAATATTATGATTCTATGCCTTTCGATTATTCAGAAGAAGTTGATTGATGTTTTTGACATATTTGACCGCTGTGACCCTGAAAGTTGGCCAAAGTCATTTTCATGCTCAAACTTTGTCATGCTCAATCTAATGAGGTTACCAGCCAAATATAAAGATTCTATACCTTTCAGTTCCTCCTCCGAAGTTGCTTGAAATGTTTGCCATATTTGACCCCTGTAACATTGAAAAAAGTTCAAGGTAATTTGCACTTTCAAACTTTACTAGGATCCACCCCAAGAAGCTACCAGCCAAATATTAAGATTCTATACCTTTAAGTTCTTTTGAATAAGTCGTCTGAAGTGTTTGACATATTTGACCCCTGTAACCTTGAAAGTAGGTCAAAGTAGTTATCATTCTCAAACTTTGCGGGCTCTATCACAGGAAGCAAGCAGCCAAAATATGAAGATTATATCCCTTCCAGTTCTTCAAAAGAAGTCGTTAGAAGAGTTTGACACATTTGATCGCTGTGACCTTGAAAGAAGATCAAGGTCATTTTCATCCTCAAAGTTTGCGGGCTCTTTCACAGGAAGCTACCAGCCAAACATAAAGATTCAATACATTTCATTATGAGAAGTTCTTTTTACATTAGCGTTTTAAAGAAAAAGTTGACGGACGGACGACGGACACTGCGGTATGGCATAAGCTCGCCATGGTCCTTCCGACCAGGTGAGCTAAAACTGACAAAAACTTATTTAACTTTTTTTTATTTGGTGACTAGACAGACTGATCTTAGGGAACTCGATTCTCTCTACACACACCTTTCCACAGCAATGCATTGAATTTAAAGCGGGAAGAGATGTTCTTTCGATCTGCGAACAGGAAATCATCAAGATAACTATCTAGTGAAGATTCATGTGACTTGGACTCTACCAGCCAATAAATGACTGTAGCTACAAGCTAAGGAACATCCCATTGGTAGAAAATCAATGTAATAATCCCAACCTAACTGATACCCGAGCAAGTCAATGTGCGAAGGATGATTAAAATTCTTTTAACATCGAACTTTCCAAGCAGTGCGCCCTGGTCTAATTTACTTATAGGTATCATTTCAACAATTTTGTAAAACTGATAACCATCACATGCCGTGTTATCGAGCACAAACCTGGGTCAATATGATCAGTAACACTTATCCCTGGAAGATAAGAAGAATAAGTAATCAACACTAACCGCCTAATGACTTGGGTACTACCTCTATCGGTGAAACTTATTGAATAGAAATAGGTATATACTGCGAAGGCCCTTTGATTCTACCCAATTTAATCTCTTTTCCAAAATAGCAAGCAAGTCATTTAATCTGACACTAAGCCTATCCTTGATATAGTATAATGTTATTTACACCAATCAGTGACACTGTTTCCAAACTCTAGGAATTGACAATATGTGGATTAGTGTTTTAAAACCAGATAAAGCTTTAGCTTTGACAGGTGTTCCGGCTTTGACCCAAATATAAATGGCCTTGACATGAGGGCGTCCTCTCGGATGCAGTTGATTATATCCTGTTCCAGATCGGGTATAAAAAATCGAGATGGTCAGATATTTCCTTGTTTTTAAAAACAGCACATCGACGATATGGTGCTATTACAAGAATTTGCATGTCATAATCATAGCAATACACAAGTGTAATAAAACCTTAAGGTGCAGCGATAATTGTGTTAAAAGATTGTTTTTCAAATTATAAATGTTACCTGACACTTAGAACTTTATCAGTCTTATTATTTCATCCTCAGTATATATCATCTTGGTAATTATCTTTTTTTCCAGAATGTTAGTCCGGCTTTGCTTATATTTGTGGCAAACTTCCGGTTTATTTTATTTTTTTAACATCCGGTTTGCCTCTTGTGCAATGTGTGCGTTGCATTGAGCAGATAATTATTGTTTGTCGAAGTGTCTCTTTGGCACGTAAGTTAACAGTTGTCTACGACTGAGACCATATATACTATCTTTTATGTTTCTTCTTTTTGTTTGCATGTTTTACGTTCTGTTTTCTTCTCTATATATGACAGGCCTTGCATGTTTGGTTAATACGTCACAGGGGATCGTTACAGATGATGTGATATACATGAGATGGAACACATGTATATGTGACCCATCTCATTTATTATATCATTTGTCACGAACCCCTGTGATGATGCTGTTTAGACTGTTAGGCAATTGTTGGCTTCTAATAACATAACGATTCTGAGTGCTAACTGTCATGGTTTATCTGATAGATTTAAACGAAAAGATGTTTTCTCTTATCTTAAGAATCAATCGTATAATATTTTTTGTCTTCAGGACACGCATTTTACTCAGGATAAAGAAAGTCTTTTAAGAAGTGAGTGGGGTTATGAATGTTTTTTTAACTCTTATAAATCTAACGCCAGAGGGGTAGCTATATGTATTAATAATAATTTTGAGTTTAAAGTTCACAAAGAAAAGAAGGATAATACTGGTAATTTTTTGGCTCTAGATATTACAATTGAAGGATCAAGAATGACTCTTATTACTATATATGGTCCAAATCAGGATAGTCCTGGTTTTTACAATATTATTTCTGAGACTATTGATGATTTCGAAAACAGTTCTGTTGTGATATGTGGAGACTTTAATTTAGTTCTGAATCCTGAGATTGATTATGACAATAACTATAAAAACATAAATAATCCTAAAGCTAGAGAAAAGGTATGTGAAATTGTAGAAAACTTTGGTCTTATTGATATATTTCGAGAACAACATGAGGACAGTAGAAGGTATACATGGAGAAAGAGCAACCCAGTTAAGCAAGCCAGGCTAGATTTTTTCTTAATTTCTGATGATATGCTTTCTAGTGTTAAAAACTCTTCAATAGACCCAGGATATAAATCTGATCACTCTTTTCCTAAAATTCAGATAGAATTTAATAAGTTTAAGAGAGGGAGGGGGCTATGGAAACTTAACAATTCTTTGTTACAGGATATGGAATATCTTAATATAATAAAATCTCTTATTAACGAAATAAAAACTCAATACTGTTTGCCAGTTTATAATTTAGATAGTATCTCTACTATTTCAGACATAGACTTACAATTGACTATTAGTGACCAGCTATTTTTAGAAGTTCTTTTAATGGAAATAAGGGGGAAATCTATTTCATATTCGAGCTATATAAAAAAACAAAGAAATCTCAGAGAAGATAGTCTGAAAAAAACTATACAAGAATTAGAAGATAAAGATAATGTTAATTTAAATGACTTAGAAAATAAGAAAAAGGAACTTGAAGCAATTAGGTTACACAAAACAAAGGGGAATATTATTAGATCAAGGGCAAAATGGATAGAGGAAGGGGAGAAACCTACAAAATATTTTTTGGGCTTAGAAAATAGAAATTATACCTCCAAAATCATTCCTAAGTTACAGAAACAAAACAATGAGATAATATCTGACCAGGATGAAATTTTAAATGCAGTTAAAGATTTTTATGAAAAATTATATGATGATTCAGATGATATAGAAGATATTAATTTGAATGATTTTTTATCCCATTGCAATGTTCCAAAATTAGATGTTAATGAATCAGAAAAGTTAGAAGGTATTATTACATTGGAGGAAGCAGGGAAAACTTTAAGTAAAATGAAAAATAATAAAAGCCCAGGTTCAGATGGATTTACTTCAGAATTTTTTAAATGTTTTTGGAATCAGATCGGTATTTTTGTTGTTAGATCCATAAATTCTGGTTATTATAAAAATGAACTATCTATTACGCAAAAACAGGGTATTATTACGTGCATTCCAAAAGGGGACAAACCAAGACATTTCATTAAAAATTGGCGACCGATATCACTTTTAAATATTGTTTATAAAATAGCATCAGGAGTTATAGCGGGTAGGGTAAAAACAGTCTTAGGTAAACTTATAGATAATGATCAAACAGGATTTTTAGAAGGGCGTTACATTGGCGAAAACACTAGGATTATTTATGATATTATGAACTATACTGAAGACAACTATATACCTGGAATGCTTCTTATGATTGACTTTGAAAAAGCTTTTGATTCGGTATCATGGAAATTTATAGATAAAACTCTTTCTTTTTTTGGTTTCGGGGATAGTATTAGAAAATGGATAAAAACACTACATAATAATGTTTATTCTGCAATAAATCAGGGTGGGAATCTATCTACTTTCTTCAAGGTTAAGCGCGGCTGTCGCCAAGGAGACCCAGTATCACCTTACATTTTCATATTATGTACAGAAATATTAGCAACCAGGTTAAGAAACAATAACAACATAACAGGTATAAATGTTAATAACTTTCCTATTCTTCTCTCTCAGTATGCAGATGATACTTCGCTGATACTTGACGGTTCAGAAAAATCTTTACGGGAATCAATTTTGGAACTGAATTTATTTGCTCATATTTCTGGTTTAAAAATCAATACTAACAAAACTCAGGTAATATGGATAGGGAGTAAGAAATACAGCGATGACACTTTTTTACCAGAATTAGGTTTACAATGGGGTAGGGAAAAATTTACACTTTTGGGGATAGACTTTAGCGTTAATTTACATGAAATACCTAAATTAAACTTTGACAAAAAATTGATTAAACTTAAATCTCTAGTTAAGTCATGGAGTAGAAGACGATTAACTCCTATTGGGAAAATACATGTGATTAAATCATTATTAATTTCACAATTTAATCACTTGTTCATTTCACTACCCAACCCAAGCATTACTTTTATTAATAAGTTAAATACTGTTATATATAACTTTCTTTGGAATGGCAAAACAGACAAAGTGAAAAGAAAAGTTATAACTAAAGATTATTTTGAAGGTGGTCTGAAAATGGTCAACATCAAGTCTTTTATAGATGCTCTAAAACTAGGATGGTTAAAGAGATTTTTTCAAAATACATGTTCTAGAAAGTGGCAAGTAATACTTATGAATATTATTAATGTTGATTTTATTATGAATTGTGGAAATAATTACCTACGTATGTGTCATAGGACATGCAAAAATGTGTTTTGGTGTGATGTTTTCAAAGCTTGGGAAAGATTATTAAATTCTGATTTACCAAAGGGCAGACAACTCTCTATTCTGAAAACCCCCTTATGGCATAACCCACATATAACTATTGGTGGAAACTCTGTCTTTTACAATAACTGGTATGCTAAGGGTGTTAGAGTGATAAATGATATGTTGAAAAATACAAATCCTGTTACTTTCTATTCCTACCATGAATTTGCACAGAAATATAATATATTTACAAACTTTCTTCATTTTCATGGTCTTGTCAAATCTGTTAAATTAATTATTGATACACAAAGGATTCAGGATATAAAACTTCTACTTCCTTTCATTCCTTTAAACATAGAACCATTTTTTGATAAGACTCCAGGAACAAAATATTTATATAAAATATTATCAAAGAATGATGAAATTCCAACAGGCAGGAAAAAATGGGCAGATCAATTTGACTTTGATAATTCTAATTGGGCAAATATTTTTTCCCTACCTTTCAAAATAACAAACGATTCAAAACTTCAGTGGTTTCAGTTTAGAATTTTACATAATATTTTAACAACAAATTCACTACTATTTAAGGCAAACATAGTTGTAAGTCCACTTTGTACTTTTTGTAAATCAGAGTCAGAAACCATAACTCATATATTTTGGGAATGTCAAAAAGTTCAAAATTTACTGCAGAGCTTGGAAATACTCTTAGACGCACTTTTGATTCCTTTTACTATTAATAAAGAATCATTTATTTTTGGGTTCTGGTCAATTAGAAATGAGTTCAGTAAAATTGATAATGAAATTAACATCATCATTAAACATTACATTTACAAAACCAGATGTCTTGAAACCACACTTAACATAAATTCTCTTATCAATTTATTGAAAGACCACCACAATGTCAAAAAATACATAGCAACCGCTAAAGGTGATGCTTCTCTTGAAAGTTTTTACAGAGAGTGGGGAAAATGGAAAAAAGTTTTACTTCTTTAAACTTAAATTGAAATGATTTCTATATCTAGACCCATTCATATCTATTAATGGACTCTTGAACTCTGACAGTTGGTTAATATAAAACTTTTATACTTGTTTTGAATAGATATTACTATCTTTGAGCAAATGTTGCCAATAAAACAATTGTCGATGATTTAATTTCAACTTCTTTATTTTTGGAAGGCCTGTCTCTCTCAAATCTGTCGTCCTTGTCTCTGTGTCGATTGTCTTTGTGCGTATATGTCTTGTGTGTCTGTCTTTGTATGTCTGTCTATCTGGCAGTTCTTGCCTGTGTCTTGTTTGTCTTTGCCTCTGTGCACATGTCTACTTTTGTTTTTGTCTGTCTTTGTTTTTCCAGTAATTATCTGTCTGTCTCTATTTCTTTCTTTCAATAAAACCACAACACATGACTAATAGGATTAGTGTTTATTCCAATGTTTTGAAATGACATCTTGGATAGATTGATAACATATGCGCTAATACATATATACTATCATACTAAGGTAGTTGCTTGTGTATAATATATTGAATGATAGTGTGAGAACTATTCATATACATTTTTTTTAAATGTACATCATGTATAGAGATGAATATTTTGTACAGAACTGGTGTATATGAAATGTTAAATTATGAATGTTTCTTTACTGATGTATGGTGTATATGAAATGTTAAATTATGAATGTTTCTATACAGATGTATGGTGTATATGAAATGTTTAATAAGAATGTTTCTATACAAATGTATGGAGTGTATGAAATGTTTGATATGAATGTTTCTATACAGATGTATGGCATGTATGAAATATTTAAGATAAATGTTCCATACTGTTGTATGAATGTTTCTGCACAAATGCATGGTGTGAATGAAATGTTTAATATAAGTGTTTCTATACGGATGTATGATGTGTATGACTTTTTTTTTTATATAACTGTTCTTTACAGGTGTATGAAATATTTGATATGCATGTTCTATACAGATCTATGTTGTGTATGAGGATATATGAAATGTTTGAAATAAATATACCATAAATTAGCATGCTCTGTTATGATCATGATAGTACACACGGTCAGTAACTCAGATTAATATTTTCTTCAGACCCAATACTTAGAAAAGTGGGTATATGAAATGAGTATGGTTAACATGAAATGTGTATGGTTAACATGAAATGAGTATGGTTAACATGAAATGTGTATGGATTGTTTAGGATGAGAGTACAGTGAAGTATGTTATAGTCTCCCAAATATTGTCATGTGTATGTGCTTTGAAAAACTGAATAAAAATATAAATTAAAAAATAAATAAATATATCATCTTGTCTTTGTAGTGTTGGTTTTTGTCACAAAATAATCTACCCTGTGGTTTTATCGCCCTTCGCTTTTCTTGGAATCAAAGTCTTTCAAAATAGGAAAACGAATGCGTTCCTTAGGTATGGTAATATATGAAGTGGGAAAATCAAAACTTTAGATAACAGAAATATTTTGAGGAGAGAATATTCAAGACTGATACAAATTTCTTTTCTCGATATTATTTATTTATTTTCTCGCAGCCATATGGAGGTATATATTTTTCGGTACATTTACATTTCCGTAGGTATATGCCAGCATATATTGCGCTTCAGAGTTAACAGTATTTCTAAACAAAGATGAACTAGTTTTTTTGTGAGGTACAGTGTACGCAGGTTGATGAGACTTCGGCAGGATTTCAATACATCTTCATAAGGTAATACAAAACATAATTATTGATTATTAATAAACACAGAGACAGATTTATTGAAAGCATGCATGACTAATATATAACGGTAACAAATTTCAATCACTCATTTAAAACAAATCGTGGTATGTATTTAGTTTCTTGATAAAATAGCAAATAACAAAAATTCGAAGTCTTCTTTGGAGATGCAAAACAGGACGATGAGACTCTATCTCGACAGATAACGATATTATACAGCAGCGACTAAAAAGATGTCATTACGAATACATGATTATATTCAATTAACAGCAGTCAGACGACTATCGTGTAGTGTGCGAAAAGACGGAAGGGAGATAAACGCTATACGCGACGAAGTACTTGCCGATCTCTTCCCAAAGTTTAAGATTTGCAAGGGTAACATCCCTTCCCTCTACTCGTAATACGTTACATTGATATACCAACAAACATATGCTGTAGCAGTCATGGCGTAAACATTTTATTTTGATGTGTGCTGCCCTCATTACATCACTTGGGTTTATTTTGTCTTTGTAAAAATGCTTGGAAAGTACTTCCAATAAAAGCCAGAACTGTGAGCTAAATGCTAACTAAGGCAAATCATTGCAAAGCAAAAGTCTCCCACCAGTAATGCTTTCTTTATTGACTGAGCTGTACCCTTATTTATGTAAATAGGTCACTGACATGCTTCTTGTACATAACATACATACAAACCAAATCTTGTTAGCCCTGATGAACCAGTTTTGCTGAAATCGTCCTAGTAGTAGAGATTCAGTACAAATGTTTTTAACAAATGACCATAACTCATTTAAAAGGGCCGAAAGGATAATATAAACCTACCCTGATGCACGACATCAGGGAGTAATTACCATATCTCTAAACTTTCTTTTAAATTGCCCCAGTAGATAAGTAGAAGTTGTGAGGACAAGGATTTTTCAACAAATGACCATAACTCCATAAAATTATGTTTGGGGGAAAAACCTAGGAAACGAGAAAACCAAAAAGAACGAAATTGCCATTTTGACGCAACAAATGTTATCTTCGTTAGACTTTCTACACAGACAAACTAATGTTTGTTAGTTGATAGTAACTGGTTACTCTATTTGTTAATAAGTAGAATTATGAATCCCACATTATGTTATTGTAAGGGGCGACTAAAGTGGGACTCTTTGCTAAATCGGAGAAATTGTGTGGATTGCTAAGGGACATACACCAAAGTTAATCTACTTTCCAACTTGCAATACTTGGGATCGATATACTTTCTGTTCTGAAATCCTATTTCTATGTTTTCGAATGTGTCCCGCTAGACATCCGTTTTTATATGACTTTAACAACTGCGATGACATGAAACCCTAAAACAAAATCAGAAATAGTCAATAATAGAGTCGAATTTGAGCATTGTCGTTTTTCTCGTCTTTTATGATATCAGTATATGATGTTACAATTATCATGTAATATTTATGAATGTATTTCCAATTCGGAACCTTTTTGTCTGCCTAAGTATATAATCAAGATATGTGCGTGTATTAAAGAGGGTGATAAAATGTTAGAATAATAATAAAAAAAAGACTGTTTCGGCCTTAGTTACTCGTTTGCCCTATAAATCTCCAGTTTTATATTCCACCATACTATATAACATGTGTTGATTTTATCTATTCTACGTAGTTAAATGTAATGAAAATATGTTTTCGTATCTGCCTCGGGACCTTTGCGCCTATGTTTTCAAGCTGCCCTAGAAAATACAATTGCTTACATACGGACGTTTTTTGTGTGCAAGCGTTTTTCAAATGATGCCTTACAATGCCTTCCATTCCCAACAAATCCTCGATGGACTCAAATCGGAGATCAGCTCTATGATATTCACTACGTACGTGTACTAGTACTGTAATTACAAGATACAAGAAACTTTATTTAACGTCGCATACAGGTAAACAAGGAACAGTACCTCTTGAGAACTATTATTACGACAAACATATGTAAAATAACAATAATACATTATATTACAAGTAAAGAAAGATTATCACATTTATTGATAAAAAGCAGTAATAATTATCACAGAAAAAGAAAGTATCATATCCCAGGTTTCTTAGTGATTGGGAGTCTCCTACCTACAAAGGCCCCCGGGATAAGACCCTTTTGAAACAATAAAAATATAAAAAATAGTGTTAATTCATGTATATGGTTAAAATAAATGTCCATGTAGTATTCAGAATAAGTAAATAAAAGATATAGTTAATAGTGAATGAATACTTGTATATCACACAAGAATTACTTAGGACTTATGTTTAAAACACTATGGAGTGGAATATTACTATACATACAATGCTAATATAACAAAGAATAAAAATTGACAGAATATACACTAGTATAGTGTGAAATTAAAAAATGATACCGAAATAAATTAACAAAATTGATCAAGTTTTGTAAACATTTATATTTTAGAATGTATGGAATTGAAATACAAATAAGATGATGCAAAAATATAGAATAGAATTAAAACATTAACGAAATGAAATAAGACAATAATTGTATCACACAATCCAAAATGTCAGGTGGCAGAGGTAACCAGGGCACAGTATGAAGGTTCACTCTTTGCAGATATTGCAAAGGCAGATGGGGCCATCCCAGGAATGGGCCAGTCTCCTGAATTCTTAAAAGTTGTCAACTTTTCGGAAGTCATTTGGGAGACTTTTCCACACGAAAAGTCTCCCAAATGACTTCCGAAAAGTTGACACACCCAGACAGCCTCAACAGCAAACGTATGTCCCTACATCACAGTGTTGACCCTGGGCAACACTGCAGTATTTTCTTTCCTGAAGTCATACTTAGACATCTTAATATTTACAAGGTTATGAACATATTCAGGAGACATTTTGTTTATGATTTAAAAAAACTCACAACCAAAATCCTTCAGACGCCTTACATGAAGCCTGCCGCTGTTGGTAATACTCAGTAAGTGTCTGAAGGATGAGTTGTGATCATTATGTATAAACCTTAAAGCTCTTTCTTGTATCTTTTCTAACTTTTTGACACTCTTCATGGAACAAGAGTGTAAGACTAAAGGACAGTAGTTAAAATTTGAAACCAGTCTATTACATTTTGACAGTCATTTTCTATATCATATTTTAAAACATCTGGGTTTTTATTTAATTAACTGACAGTGTTGACGTCTGCATAATTATAAACATATCATTTACAAATACATTAAAAAGCAAAGGTCCTAAAATAGAACCCTGGGGTTCCCCCTTCAGCACTTCCAGCCAGTCACTGCATTTAGAGCCAAATTTTACCTGCTGCTTCCTGCTGCTCATGTAGCTGGACACCAGGTTAACTGAGGCTTTGCTCAGGCCATAAGCCTCCAGTTTCCCGACCAACAAGTTATGAGGAAGACAGTCAAAAGCCTTGGAGAGGTCCATCAGTATGGCAGCGACATACTCATGGTTGTCAGGGACTCTACGCCAATCCCCAACAATTCTCAACAGGGTGGATTGACACGCAAATCCTGGTCGGAAGTCCGAAAGGAAAGGATGAAAAACATTAGTGAAAAAGGCAGTCAGTTGATCACACGTGATTCTTTCAAACATTTTCGATATACAAGGTAAAATGTGACTGGTCGGTAGTTATGTTTATCTAAAATATCCTTTTTCTTAAAAACATGAACTATCTGTGCCTCCTTTAGTCTACAAGGGAACTCTGATTTATAAAAAAACAACAGTGGTCAATCCTGTCGTTCAGGGGCACACTGATGTCTGTACAACAGGACTCTTAAGGAGTTTTGAAGATATGGCATCGATACCAGTGGCCTTCTTTGCCTTCACCTTGGAGATATTTCAACCACGGAAGGAGAAAAACGATTGAACAACTTTTTGACTCATCATTATTGTGTGCACTAACCTCTTTTAAAATAGGTTCATCAGAAGAATCTTCTGTACCAATATCAGAAGAAACATTCCCATAAAAACTATTAAAATCATTGCTGACCTCTGTTTGATCACTGATAAAAACAAAACAAAAAACTCTTTAAATTACATTATTGCATTGTGCAGAGCCATTATTTGATAAAATTGTTTAACGGTGGGACAGAAATCTTTTGATTTGGGACCACCTGCACAGCGTTTGAAAAAAATAGTTGCGCATAGATTGTTTACGTAATTTACACATAATTTCTATGGTTACGATATGCCTCCCATTTATAGTCTGTTCGCAACCAATATATTTGTTAAAAAGCATACGTTTTTTATACACAGCTTTACGCAAGTTTTGTTTTCTGTTTAACTACTTTTTCTTTTATAGGAGCATGTTCACCAATAATGTTTGTGATAAAGTTTTGGATTGCATGGAAAGGGATTTTACTTATATCATCACTGAAAATGTTTTCATCAAAATTTTTAAAACACCTTAATTTCCTCTTTTCTTTCCCAACTGGTTTACATATCCCTTTAAAAACAGTCCCAATCATATGATGCCAGTCACTAAGACCACAGTTAAAAGCAAACGTATTAAATAAAAAAGATGTACTATCGTTTAAAATGACATACACAGATGAGGGCTGCGAGTTTTTCATAAAAAATGTTGGAGATGTAATTGTGTTTTTCATATCAAACAATACAATATAACTGACTGAACAACCGATGTATTGACAGTTTTACAGTCATTGTAATAAAGAGTAACGTACATTTAAGAATTTGGCGAATTTAAAGATTTAGAAAATTGTTTAATATACCGATCGGTTATCAAATACGTGTACAATGTACCTTATTTCACACAAGCTTCCGGACTCTTTTCATTCCGTAACGTTGATCAACCGATCTTACCATATCGCACTTAGATATGTGCGCGTATTATCGCAAAAAGGGCCAATCGATTCCTAATTCGTACAGCTGTGCGCACTATGTGTGGACGATGTGCGGACGGTAACTGTGGTGCGTTGTGCTGTCAGCAGTTGTCATATGTCTGTTAAACCCGTACGCAATTTAAAGGGAAAATATAAGACTTACTATTTGCTAATTTGCTGAAATGATAAAAACCAAAGATGCATCGTGCTCGCTGCATGGGGACGACCATTTACCCGTAGCAAGTTGAGCAATTTTGGCCGGTCGAAGTAAAAAAAAGTAACACCAATTGTTCTGATAAAGGTCCGCTCTCCAATCTGGGTATGAAAATCCCACCAGCTGCATTTGGTTTCTAGATTCGGCAGACAATACATATTTAACACTGACGACATAGTTGATACAGTTATGTTTACATCATCGAGAGAAAAAACATCAATCAATCTGTCAACATCTTTCGTCAACACATACAATCAACACTTGACAGGTTTGTAATAACTGTTTCAAGCTAGTTTGGTGGAGTATTCTCATTGGGACTGACAGGTGTTTAGTTGAAACAGGGTTTTATTTTAACCAGTTTTAGCTATTACTCGAAATGCTTAACGCCTTGTAGGGAACAATTGCCATCTCTAAGGACCTTGGTACATGTAATGTATCCTTGCCTGGGGACGGAACCCAAGCGAACACACAACTCCTTATACGTTAGTACTAACAATAAAATTATTAAAGTTAATATTAATAAATGGACAAATACAACTTCACTTATTCCGCCTTATGGTATTAATGTATTCGCCAACCTTGTATGTTATGATAATTCACCGTGTAAATGGACTACAGTATGGTAACAATAATTCACCGTTTAAATGGACTAAAGTATGGTAACAATAGTTCACCGTTTAAATGGACTACAGTATGGTAACAATAATTCGCCGTTTAAATGGACTATAGTATGGTAACAATGATTCACAGTTTAAATGGACTAAAGTATTGTAACAATAGTTCACCGCTTAAATGGACTAAAGTATGGTAACAATGATTCACAGTTTAAATGGACTAAAGTATGGTAACAATAGTTCACCGCTTAAATGGACTACAGTATCGTAACAATAATTCACCGATTAAATGAACTACAGTATGGTAACAATAAGTCACCGTTTAAATGGACTACAGTATGGTAACAATAATTCACCGATTAAATGGACTACAGTATGGTAACAATTGTTCACCGTAAAATTGGACTATAGTATGGTAACAATAATTCACCGTTTAAATGGACTATAGTATGGTAACAATAGTTCACCGCTTAAATGGACTACAGTATGGTGACAATTGTTCACCGTTTAAATAGACTATAGTATGGTAAAAATAATTCACCGTTTACATGGACTACCGTATGGCAACAATAATTCACCGATTAAATGAACTACAGTATGGTAACAAGTGTTCACCGTAAAATTGGACTATAGTATGGTAAAAATAATTCACCGTTTACATGGACTATAGTATGGTGAACAAAAGTTCACCGTTTAAATGGACTACCGTATGGCAACAATAATTCACCGATTAAATGGACTACAGTATGGTAACAATAATTTACCGATTAAATGGACTACAGTATGTAACAATAATTCACCGATTAAATGAACTACAGTATGGTAAAAATTGTTCACCGTAAAACTGGACTATAGTATGGAGAACAATAGTTCACCGCTTAAATGGACTACAGGATGGTAACAATAATTCTCCGATTAAATGGACTATAGTCTGGTGAACAATATTCCGGACAAGCCATCCTTATCCGCGCAAATGTCCTACGCTACCAAATTACATCAGTGTGTAAATTAACAGATAGCAGACTTCGACAATAAAGCCTTTTGTTGATTTTCCTCCCAATAAGTCCTAATTGAGAGGATATTATATTATGTTGTACACGCCCACTTGTTTGTTCACGTCATTAAACTGTCAAAGATGATTGTGGATGATAAACAATATCGCAATATGAAGCATCCTGGAGTAAATCTTTGTTGTGATAGGCCGCCCAAACGACGTTCACGTACACATTTAACCATCTGGCTCAGTTTATGCTCTACATAGAGAGACAGTTCGGTATTTTCGTCGATGCAACTTACTTAAATTTGAGTTTTTAAACTAATTTGAGACATACTTTTTATCTTTAGTGTTTTTACTAAATTTCAAATCAAATTCATTTTGAAATTGAAAGTAACAATGTTGTATTAACAGTAAAATCGATAAGTATTTAGCAAACATCATCTACAAAACCAAATGAAATAAGAAATGAAAGTAACAACGTTAAATAAATAGTAAAATTGATAAATATGTAGAAAATATTCACCTCCTAACTATGATAAATATGAGGAACAAGCATACATATAAACTATAAAATAAAATAAAGCAGTTATGTCTTAAAGTAGGATTGTGTCTATCTGACGTAAACAGGGGTTTTGATAGATTACCTGGCAAGTTGATTTAAAGTCAAAAATTAAATCGGTTGTTTTGGGGATATACAAATAAAAAATGTAGGTTTGTTGGAGTAATAGCATCTTTATTTATGATTAATGATAAGATCAGATAAAAAAACAAATTTCGAGATTGATTAACAGCTATAAAATAATCAATATAAACAAAAGATATCGGTGAGTTGTTAAAAACTGTCAAAGATGTGAAAATATCTTTAGATGACTCTCTGAAGTTGAACATAATCGGTCGATAAAACCTGACAAGAGCTTCGCTCTGGCGCCTTCGGCGCCCGAGCGAAGCTCTTTAATGGTAACACATGCGTGCGTAAACAGAGTTGCTTCCCCTTTCTACACCTTGCCTTTATTTTTTTTCGTCCGGAAGTAGACGTCCAGTGGAGAAACCGGAAGTGTATCCTTGAAGCAAAGACAATTGTGTTTAAACCCATACATGAACATCGTCATATAGTGAAAACAATACCCATGTTTTATTACTTGTTTATTTAGATAAAAACTAATATACATTCTGAGTGAAAAAAAAAATCATTCACATAAATTTTGATACTAGCAGACATGAAACGTCGTTTAGAGATTATCATACTGTGACGTCATCATCACGTCACACTCCATCGGCCTTCATCGGTTATTTCCGGATTGATGAAAAATAAACGGAAAACTTTGAACTGCTGGTCGTTGCATTGATCTCTTTGTCGGTGCTTCATGACTTTTTAATTTCAGTTTTTGCCACAGGCACAAAAAGTAAAAACGGGGATGTTTTCTGAAGATCCTATTTTGTCATCAACCATGTTCTGTTAATATTTCTACCGGGAGATATTTTCAAAGAGAGACGCATTAAACCAATAGGTCAACGTGAACATTTATTTTTCATCGTCTAAAATTTCATCTGCTTTTGATTTCCATTTGTTGAGAATATCAACGAAATACATTTTTGAAAGTCTGGTTATAGTCTTTACATAATTTATGTATGCATCACCACTCATAAAAGAAACAATGCATAATTCATTTATGTCGAAATCAACAATAATTTTCCAGACAACAAACCCGAGTTCAACGCCTTTTTTCAGCAACGTATTACTTTTTCACAACGCTTGCCGATTTATAACTAGTTAAAGACAGAAACTGTTTAATTCTATTTGGCATTATTACCTGTCAAACCTCAGTGACAGTTACACAATTTTAATTTAATCCGGAGTTTTAGGATGGAACAGGAATTCTAAATATCGATATAACGACAATCTCAGTTACATCAAAGTATTGCAATGTTTTCTTTTTTTAATTTCATTTTTTTAACTAATATCTCTATACATTTATTTTTATTGACTTATCGTCAAAAACGTAATATGCACTTTTTTTCTACAGCAATAAACAAACTGTTTTTCCCCACCCTATTTCAATCATTCTTTTTGTGACCTGACGGAAGCACGCAGAGGATTGTATTCCTAATGTGGGAGGAAGCCGGAGTATCCGGAGAAACCCCCCGTGGTCGGGCAGGTAACAGGGATTGAATTCGGTCATCTTGGTGAAGACGAGCGCGCTCTCCGCTGCACCACCCGACCCATCATATACGTTACGCACAAGAACAAATATCTACTTTAGCTTTGAAAATGGCGTCATTGATGCAAAAATTATATTGTGAATACATTTTTACCAATCATCAACGATACAAAAAAACTACATACGGGAGACCGGGGCAAGTTCGGCCACCCCTGCTATTTTTGTTTTTGAGCTAATATTTACAACATAAAGATCTTATCAGTTAAGTTGGCTGGGCATTCACACGAAAAAATGTCGAGGAAAACTCTAATGTAAAATCACTAAACAGGAGAAAATTACTCTTGAGAGGGTAGAAACAAAATCATAATTTCGCTTCTGGTCAGTTATGCGAACTTTCTGTAAACGGAATTGCTATTTTTTTTTTTACGGTCAAACGTGTAACACACTGACAGCTTCAAATGATACACATGTACATAAAAGCAAAACCAAGCACTCACTACCATATTGCTGTACTGCAAGAATTTATTGAAATATCAATTTGGGCCCGGACAGTTTAGGCCAATGATACCATGGCAAGTTCGGCCCATGTAACACATAAAAAGTCGTAAAATTGGCGATAAAATCTGACGTTGCAGGCTTTATAACGTCATAATTAAGCTAGTTCCAATGGGGCCGAACTTACCCGAATGTCTGCCCGAACTTATCCCATTGCGGGGCTCGGTCGGCCATCCGATCATCCGACAGGGAAAATTAAATAATGTTCAAAAACGGACGTGCTGCCATACTTCCAATAACTGACTTTAATAAAAATGGGCAGAATTTGCCCCGATCTCCCCTATTGTTATGTCGGTCTTAATCTCAATAGAGTTTATGTTTTATTGTTATCCCTCGACTAACCGACTTTAAATACATTTTCTCTTGCCTCATTCTGAAAGCAGTATTAAAATAATCTCATTCTAAGTCAGTAATATCAGAGATCAACAAAAGCTTCGCTCTTTTAAGGCTTTGCCTTTTCATATTAACGACTACTTGATCTGATTTTAAATTGGTATTTGTTTGGATATCAAGGACCCTAATGACTTTTACTTCAGCCCCTTTCCCGGATTTTTATTTATAATATGACCGACAGGGAAGGCTTCTTACTAAGCTGTATACTTAGCAAGTCGATTTCGTTTTATTAATGTGAACTTTACATTTCTTGAAAGTAATCCTCCTTATTCAACAATCTAAGTTGTTTACATGTTTCAGTAATAAATGTCGACTGCTGATAGACAAATGTACGACACATTGCTTCAAAAGATTCACGTTGATGAAGACTATGGGCAAGTTCTATGTCACTGTCGCGATCTCATTGAGAAATAAGCTGTTTCTTTGTATGATATGACGGTCGATATTTCTGATTATTCTCATTAGTGTGCTTATTTGTTTTTGCTGGCAATGCCTGGGATTTCTGTATAAGCATGTGACAATTACTAGGCTTTAACCTAGATTAACATAACTGGAATCGTTGATGAAGCAGAAGGCGCTTGTCCTTCAGGAACACGTGGTCTAAATCTCCTTATTCTAATTCAAGGGTCTATATAAGTATATTTTCCTGCTGACATTTTGCCCAATTTTCATCTATTTCAATTTCGAAACACAGTTTTGCTCTTACTTCAGTGTTCTCCTATTGTTTTTTGTTTGTTTGGGGTTTCAGTACTTCAACAGCTGAAGTGTTCAGAAGACGGGTTACTAGGGGGACAATGCCGACGAGAAAGAGCTGGGCAGTGAAAAAAAAAAGGATTAAGATCCCAAGTGAATCGACTGAAGGACCAGAGCAATTGGTGTTTCTACGTTGTCACCTTACAAGAAGGCAAAGTGAAATATATCTTGATTCTGCAGGCGCCCTTCATAAGTTGCCTATTACGATGACATCAAAATCATGTCAGTGTTTTTTGAGAAGTTCAAAATGTGAATTGTTTACGGGTGAACGACGGACAACGCCAGACAAAACGCAATTACAATAGATGACATGGCACTAGTCTCAGCTGACCTATTGCCATCGCGTTTTCTTCGTCGTCGTGCGTCTGTACACACTTCACATTGTCGACTTTGTTTCTAAAACAACTTAACCTATTTCAAAAACTGTTAGGAGGAAGGTGTATGGTCTATGGCAAATCTTAAACATGAATAAAATAGATCTATCCACAACCCCATAGAGGTTCGTCGGACGGGGCTTAACAGTTCAAGTCGGCTTAAATTAAAAACAATCTTTTTCTTCCTTCATCAAAAAGTCTTTAAGAATTAAAAGATCTTAAGGTGTTAATCATAATTGTGAATGTCATTACCCTGGATCCCCAATTCCCACTTGAGAGAGGCTAAAAGTTAATATAGTTATACAGGGAGATTCCACTTAACTTGGTAAGAACTAGCATGGGATTGTAAATTGATTATATACAAATTAAGAATCACCTAGATATGCTAGAATCACATATTTTTCATGAATGAAAGATTCTTTTTCGAGATTGTGAATTTCAATTCCCAAAGGGTCATTATTCCCTTTGAATTGAGGTACAGTTGGGTACATTATTTTTTCACTTTTTCTGACATTTAACACCTATTTATACGATATATTTTTTATCATTCCATAATATCATGTTGTCAGCAAATTCTTACAAAAAGCAGAAATATAACTGATTACATGTATATGTATGATTTTTTAGAATCAAATAATAATTGTACTACAACTTTAGTGACTGTTAAGGCCCATGGTTCTGTTGTTTATCATTGTTTACTTTGACAATGACCAAATATCTGTAAGTATTTCAGCTGATCCCTAAACAAACATGTAGATAAGTTACAGTGTATATACTGGTGCCCAGCGCTGTAAATGACGCGCGTCCCGCTCCGTGACGCAAATGAGTTCCTGTTTACGACACGCAAGACTCTAGACAGTACACGTCTACAAGTAATTACAAAGGAATCTCAGGATTTACTCAATCAATCGTCAAATAAATATCACGCAAATCAATAGCATTCTTTCATTATTGAAAAAAGGATTACTTAGCTATAAACATTGAAGCTTTTCCGCCTCCTACCTACCAGAGGGGAATCACCTATTACAATTTTCGTCAAGGTCATTGACTTGCCTTATATATATTTTTAGACGTTCGAATAGTTAATTACCACATGATGAATTGAAACTCGATGGTCGCGGCTGTATATGTGTTAAACTTTTGTTTTCTATTGATGGTTCTTATTGTGAAGATTTCTTTATGTACGGTTATGAGGTTTGTTGTTGTACATAAACATTTTCAAATGAAGTGAGAAAGTATCCGTATAACACTGTATGGCCTGTGCATAATCGACCTTCTCTCTACGGTGTTTTCTAATAGGGAGTTTTATCCAACATTGGGTCAAATCTCATCCTTATCAATATTATATGACAATTCGTAACCGTAAGATGGTATGTAACTGGCTACATTAAGTTTTAAATTTAAATTAAGTATTGTTTAGGCATAAGGTTGCCAATTAAATGGTGCTTTTGCAGCTTACTCCACCAATGCGTATTCACGGATTTGACATAAGTTGGTACCCATAGTGTCCGGACAAATACTGATAAAAAAAAAGATTTATTCTGTTTAACGTAAATTATGCTATGGGTCTGCTATGAAATATAAGCTGGTGTGAGTGACTGCTATTCAGATTGTGAGTTTTATAATTGGAATAACGGATAATGCAGCACACTATATTATAGTTTTTTTTCTGATCCATTCCATTTTATATCACTCAAGACAAAGTCAGTACCTTATATGAAGTGTTTCGTGTTTCATAGTTTTACAATGTATAATGGTTCATAGTTTTACAATGTAGAATGGTTCATAGTTTTACAATGTATAATGGTTCATAGTTTAACAATGTATAATGGTTCATAGTTTAACAATGTATAATGGTTCAGAGTTGTATAATGTGCAATGGTTAATGGTTTTACAATGTATAATGGTTCATAGTTTAACAATGTATAATGGTTCATAGTTTAACAATGTATAATGGTTCAAAGTTGTATTATGTGCAATGATTTATAGTTTTACAATGTATAATGGTTTATAGTTTTACAATGTATAAAGGTTCATAGTTTTACAATATATAATGGTTCATAGTTTTACAATGTATCATGGTTCATAGTTGTATAATGTACAAGGGTTCATAGTTTTACCATGTATAATAGTTCATAGTTTTACAATGCATAATAGTTCATAGTTTTACAATGTTTCATAGTTCATAGTTTTACAATGCATAATAGTTCATAGTTTTGCAATGTATAATGGTTCATAGTTTTTTAATACTGTTTTATAACTTTAGTTTGATAGTTTATATTGCGATTATAATTTTTGATTGCATAATGCTTAAAAGATGCTCTGTAGTCTATAGCATATTATAGCCTTCTATTGAACGTTTTATATTTTAAATCTTAACCTTGTAGAGTTAGGTATAGTTTTATATTTTGATTTATATGAATGTTTCATACTGTTTTAACATGTTTTGGTTTAATGTTAATTATTTCCATTTGGTCGCGCGTGTTTCTGGTAAGTAGATAATTTAATAAGTCTGTTTGATATATTCTGAGGTGGAAAAGGTATGAATAAACCGGCGATACATCAAGCATCCCTTTGAAATCGCGATGTCGACTTTCACAATAAATGTTTTTGAAATGATTCTTTGTTATTTCTTCAAACTGTTTATGAGGATTTTCTTGGTTTTTGTTTTCGCATATTTATTCCTTTTTAAATAACAAAACTATAGCCTATAATAGTTTAGGTAATGATGTGAATTATAGACGTTAATCAAGGGAAACGCTAATGATATCTTTTCAAGTGAAAATCTTTTTAAAATAGATGCTATTGTGTAAAAATAATTCTCAACCACATATGAAACTGACCATATTTTACAAGAAGACATGTCTAGAAATACATGTCAAATGTAAACCAAGAATAATGTCCACTTTCTAGAGAGAACTCATTTGGCCATGGTACCTATTTGAAATTGACGTTATATACTACATTTATTTGATTCCAGTCTTACCATCATACGTTTCACATGGATAGGACAGCTCAAATTAAACGGTAACATATTGAGATCCTGGTACAGGAGCTGTCAGACAGAGGAATGGTTGTTGATGTTGTAGATGGCCAATAACTCACTGCCTGTAATGCTTGTTTTGGTGTCGCGTCTATCCCCAGAGGACGAAGGCCTTGTAGTGTGATGTTCTGCTGGCAATAATTTAATTCTCAAGATTAATTTGTTCATAAACCCGGCAACTGTCTTGTTTAAAAGAACTTTCGCCTACTTGTATATCAGACTGAAGTGTTTTTAGGTTTTCACATTTCCTTCTATAACACTTTGTTGAGCATGGTTTTGGCCCTAATAACCTTTTGTATGTTGTTGGACCGGTAAGTATGGTATAATGATGATAATGGTGTTATGCACCATATTGAGAATTCCAGATTTCCATGAAAACAAAACTGTTGAATTATAATACATTTTTATTGTTAATAGAAACATTCAAGTCTTAAAATCGCAATCATTCTGCAGATAAATACATGTTTGTTAATTTAAATTATGTATTAGTGATTTTACAAGATAAGCATAAATAAAAAAAAATTGGTTATTTCTAAATTCTAATATGCAAACGCTGTTATGACAAGTATGATTATCTCATTATATATTTGTAACGGTTACAAAACAATAAATACCTCTATAGGTACATTGACGTGTAATTGTATCATTTTTATGATTAAGCGTCCTCTCAAAAAGCTTAGGGTATATACAGATTGGTTTTCAACGTTCCTTAAAACAATGCATTTTGCAAGCGATTTCACTCAAGTTGCTTCTTAGTACGTACGAAAGGATACAGCGGACGTATTCCTTTTTTCCCAAACCAACAATGGCGTTTATGTGCACCTTGATCATTTTGTTACAGAGAGAACATATGCGAACTTGCTATCGGTATTTCATTATAGACTAACTGTTCATGATCACGTGACTCAGTTTTAATACCCTACGCAAACAGGGACTATTGAAGAGATTTTTGAAAAATAAAATTGTTTGGGTCCTTTTATTTTACTTTGAGATATATTGTTGGGAGTTTATATTCGAAGAAGGACTACTACGTACATCTCATTTATCTTCAAGGCTTGAAATTACTGGCATTATGAAATATCTCATGCAACTAAACAATGAGGTATTTATTCAAAGCACAAACAGTATAGCACTACTAAATTCTCGATCGTTAACGTCTATTCCTCCGACAGTAACCCTTCAGCTTCCTCTGCTTATTACGCGTACACATTTTAGTTTATCCTTCTCCAACGCCTGATCTAGCTACCAGTATAGTGTCTGGATAGATACGTCAAATTCACAAATAAATCACTTGTACGTTGGAATTATATTTTACCGTAGTAGTGTCGGTCTACAATGGAGGAATTCTACGGATTCCAGTCATCATCACAATGATTATTGGCAGGTGAAACGCAAACCTCTACCATGAGAGTATGGCAGAGTAGTCTCAACCCGAGGGATGCTATTCTTGGTTGTCTAACCGAGGTTAGCTTCAAGCTGTTGATTACACATTCAAGAATCTTATCCAAAGTATTAACGAAAGGTTTCAATCACCACGGGGATAAATGGTTTTTTCTTCGCTCATCATTTCAATACTGGTTTTGAAGCAAAGATATTTGAGGAGAAATAAGACCTTATTGACAAGTTAGCTTTTCCAGCGGGGCGGTATAACCATTGAACTCACTCCGTAGCTCAGTAACAGTAAGGAACGTGGTCAGTGACCTGATGAGTGCCTCTCAAAGCTACATAAGGAGGCAGCGTCATGACCCTATAAGATACCTGTTGAGGCCAATTCCTGGTGGCTGGTACCTCAGACCCCGGGCCTTGTTCATAGTAAAGCAACACCGAACGTGGTCAGTGGCTTGATAGTTGTCAAAACAATAGTTTTTCAGTTTTATCCTCCTTTTTAGCCCCTGATTTGCACATGCCCTATAGCATCGACAGTTTATTGTGACGTTATGTTTTATTGTTCCCGTAACGTCATTGTTTTGCTCCTTTTTGTACTGCTTGAACATTTGCAGATTCGAAGAAAGAATAGATTTCTTGTATAGCAGTACACACGTTGTGAGAGGCGAGTAATGTTGTCTCCTGGTCTTTCTGAGAACATTGCACGGCGTACATGTAACACAGCAGTTATTATTTATGAGTGAGAATATAGGTCGTTGTGGTTTTAAAATAACGTTGGTTTAAGTGTACATTTATCGAAAGTAATGCTAGTATACAAATAATATTGTCGACTGATCGCCAACGAATACATAAGTTCAGTCTCTGTTCCGGAAAAAAATCCAGCGTAAATCATGACGTCATAATTAAATAACTATGTGAGGGCGAAACCAGTGAAGTGATCAAGGCTTGTTTTCCTGATTGATTGGGATTTAGTGACGTTGTCACAGCTGCGGTCAGACGACATTATTATACCATGTCGCGTAGATGTCACGGACACGGTACATGTAGCACGACACTGGTCCCGATCCTATTCTTCTGACCAAAGAAACATGCCTCGTGTAGACAATATCAAAGGCTATTGGAGAACTATATATACAAATATCAGATTATTGATAACCAAATACTACTACTTTGTACGTGCTGTGCCGTTGTAGAAACATTTAACAAACTTAAAGTCCCATCATGTAAGTCATAATATAATGTTGATATCATAGTAACATTGCTCAACCATTGAGAATCAGTTACATATAACCATGCATAGGACCTTCCACAAGTAACACAAAGTAACACAAAGTAATACAAAGTAACACAAAGTAATACAAAGTAACACAATTGGTCATCCTTCCGCACAAACTTGGAACATGATTTTAATACTAGTACTTTGAGTCCCAAATTAAACCAGGACAGCATTGTGATGCTAATTAATGTAATACCCACACATACAATGTGAAACAGACAACTCGTTAAACATAAATACATGCGTCCTTATAGAAATAGTTCTGCCGTTCAGGGAAATACAGGCAGATTTAATATTGACGCAGTGTAAAATCAGCAAATGGCAAAAAAACATGCTGCTACAACAACATGACAACCCGTAGGCAACGTCCCTCACATTGTTACATTGGTGCTAAATACGTATTAACTGTTAATTCATTTTTCCTATTTTGTAACTTTGGTCTGTACAAGTTTAGCTATTTCTAATGTTTTCTTACAGGTTTCTGGCCATGAGAGATACGGTTTTGCGTTGTCGGAAAGCCATGTAAGAGAAAGATCGTACATCGACATGACGTCACAAATCAAGGACAATGAGATGACGTAATGCCGTGGGAAGCGTTACGTCGTTTTAACCCTTTCTCGCTTACCTTTTTTACCGGTTCAAGTACTTTATCTACATTCATTGCTATATAATGGGAGGTATATTCTTTCAGTGTCAACAAAAGATTGATGCGCCTTTCTCAATTGTATAAATGATTAAGAATAGATTCAGTATTAAAGTTGGGTGCATCATTTAAAAGTAAGGCTCGGTTATTGTTTCGAGCTCTGTATCTTTGATTGGGAAATTTCTAACCTATACTTATATGATAAAGATATAAATAATATATTTTGCACGTTTCAAATTGAGTCATTTTGTTGTTAGTATATCTTCGTTTAGACGTTTGCAAATATAGCGTTTTATCATTTGAAGATTATTTAAGATAAAAAAGTATGCCGCTATCAATGAAATAGTTACTGTAGTGTTTCCATGCTACCACAAACAAAAACCAATACAGAATGTCCTTTTGAAATATGCAAAAAATAAAATGCTTCCAATATGAATCTGGCTCAATAATATATACTAAAATAGAAACAATAAAAAAAAAGATTTAAGTCTACTGTTTTTAGATAATACTGATATAATATACATACACATCATACAAAAAAACAGTGGTTATTTATTCGATTCCCCGTTGAAAGCAATCGCCGCAAAGTCTAATTGTTGTTTCTGTAAGTTGAACGATTCTTTTCCTTAATATTTGTGTTAGCTAACAAATAAACCCTACTTTTCTCATTTCTTATTTTGACAAGTGTAAGGATGAAGATCAAGACTTGTTAAAGGGAACATCTCAAAACAGTTTTTTCGTCATCATTAAACATTTATGTTACATACCCCATATATTAAATATTTTGTTTGAAACGCACGGGGGGAGTATCAAACCAGACATCGATTCAAAACGAAAGTAGGAAATATTATTAAACAGTAAGATAAACCTCCTTCCCAAAGTCTGTTGTGTGCTTTAAATAAAATTGTTACTTACAGTTCCATACTACCTGTACCTTGGAGAAATTGATTATTATTCTTGCAATACTAAACATATCAAACAATACAAAATGCATTAGAACTTTAAAAGCTTTATCAAAGGTTATTTAAGCAATATGATATGACACATATGTCATCTTCAAATTATGATCAAAGAATGTCTGTGTCTCGTAAAAACATTCCCTTGCTATTGGTACGATAGCTTAGCTACATAAACAACATTTCTGTACATTAAATAAAGAAAACAATAAGGTACATACACATGTAACCCCTTGACGACAGTCACGTTCTGTTCAAAGACATTTTAACAGTCCCCAACTTTGACTGCTGACCATATATTTTACCAAAGCAATCAATCCGATAGAGTATAGTTTTTACCAACGTTGAAGTATATAAATGTGATAATTATCAAGTCCCGTAAAATAGATTCGATTTTTCTTTATTGAAAGTGAAGTGCTTGTCCGTGAATACTATTGCCTTCTGTAATAGAGCATATCCTACGTCTTAACCAGGTAAAACATCAGATTTGGTTATTATGATTACTAGTTTTGTTTTAATTCATTACTTCTTTAATTAAAACCACTGGGGACCATTAATCCTTCTGATCAATATTTACAAAACGTCGTAGCTTTTTAGAAAAATATTTTCTCCCCTTTTTAATTACTTATTTTGTTTTCCGATACCTTACTGGGCGTTTACTTAGTTTAGGTGTAGAGCGTTTGTCAAGTCAAGGATGACTATGGATACTGTCCTATGGCAGATACAATCCAAAGTCGTAAATATTGATACTTGCTAACCTTGCTTCACATTTAGTTTTGAATAGAAGGCGGTAAGGACTGGTTAGTTTATGTCGGTATAACTTGACTCAGTGAAGCGCCATGATGCCTAAGTTGTTCAAAGACTAAAAACCCGAAGTAAATCAACAATGACTCACGGTTTGGTCATGGGCATACCGACTTCAATGATTAGTGGCAGACGACATAGTGTAGTAATATTCAAACATATAAAAAAAATATTCTGTGGAACTCGGAGTTTTACTGTCTTTTAAATACGGGAAAGTCCATAACTTTATTGTTTCTTTGTAATTTAATGCTGTTTTCGGGGATCAAAGGACAATCAAAAACAAAAGGAAACTGATAATGCGGCTAGAAGTAACAAGAAGCTTAAAGAACATCGCTTAGCGTTTACTCAGTTAGGATTTCTAGATTAAATCTGACAGAATCAATAGGCTACCATTTCTGACGTGCTTTGTCGCCCACACGATTAAACTGAATGCACAGTTTATCATACGACACAAATGCAAAAAGGCATATAACTCAGTAATATCTTCTTTTTATATCGATGCTTCAAGGATTGTTTGAGAAATGCAAATGGTTTGTGAATTTCCGGCAACCTTATATCACGTCCGGGTATTTACATAAATGGTAGCGCCCGAATGAATCTTTCACACGATATACACATCTCAAAGTACTGGACACTTGTAATGGGGAATTGTGTGACGTACTTGACTTTATATCTACAAAGGATGTATGACATTTATATAGAAACAGTACTAAAGGTCCGCGCAAATTACACCATATGGCTACAAAAGTCATCTTCGCTATCTCTACCTGTGATTCGTTAGGGCTTTGGTGCTTTAATGAGTTACTTTTGTTCAAAATGCATAATAGAATGTGCTGTTTTCGTCTACATGACACATTGTATGATATTTCAAGACATCTATATCCGACAGAAACTTGAAACCATTATTAATATATCATCATTATTACATTTCGTTTTTCATATTACGATATATTTTCTACGTCCAACTTTTCCTCTTTAAACATGTCCTACAATCACCGGGTATGAAGTACAAGTATTTAACGAGTTAATACGGAAAACACCGACAAATGTATTTATACGGGTGACTAATGGTAATGAAATACAAAGTAATAAACAAGGTGAAAATCAGAAAGAGATAACATATACAGACACAAACAATAATATAGAATCATGTAACTAATGACAAAAAAAACATATGCAGTTACCGTAATAAAGTCAAGGAAAGGTCATATTACCAAGGCAACAGAATGGTCACAAACGCAGGCGTGATATAAATGTTTCTTTTGCAGATATCACAAACGCAAGCATGATACATGTTTGCCTTTTGCGTAATTAACAAAAGAAAGCGAGATACATATTTGCCTTTTGTGGAAATCACACACGCAAGCGTGCTATATAAAAAATTATTGCAGAAGTTACAAACGCAAACAAGATACATATCTGCCTTTTGCGGAAACCACAAACGCAAATGTGATACATATGTTTGCCTTCCATGTTAATCACTAACGCTATCAAGATTATATGTGCCTTTCACGGAAACAAATTGTCTTTTGCGGGATCACGAACGCAATTGTGATACATATTTGCCTTTCGCAGAAATCACAGACGCAAGCGTGCTACATAGTTGCCATTAACTGGAATCATCTAACATACCATCGTAAAAATCGTATCTGAAGAGTGGTCTAATATCATTTGTGTACTGTTACTTTGCCTCAACAAAATACATAACCAATGACATCCCATTTTAGTCGCGCAGTTCTGTTATTGGCCTTTAGATTGGTAATGACTACAATACTCTCCCACATGCCTTTGTTGCTATTGATTTCTTGTGACAATGTGCTGTTTGTACTTTCCTTAATTAACTTTACTAAATGTTTCCCCCCAAAAAAGACAGACCTTCTAATCACATCAAAATGTCCTTACCTCAATAGGTGAAATTTGTTTAACAAAGTGTTAGCTTTGCGCCAGCTAATTACCACGCTTACGATTGTTATTTTGTATTTCAGTCCGGTCGTTATATTTTTCTTTTCATTGGTTGTATTTGTAGAAAGTTCAGAACTTCACCAGAGAAACAATAAAGCTATTTACACGTTTTTTTTTTTTTTATAACGAGCGAGAAATTGCAACACAATGGCGGGAACCAATCTTTTAAATTGAGCAAGCATCAGTCAATGGTGTCCAAATTTGACATGTAAAACGTCACATTTATTGTGCGATCATATTAGAAATAACGTCAGAACGATCAAACAGAGGCAAGTAGACTGAAAGGGCTGTCTGTCTAACAGTTTGTGTCTTCATAGTACATAGTTGAGACACTGTGTAAAACGTTAGACATGCCGATGTCTATTTAAAACACTTATTCACTTATATGTAAGATAATTGATGACATGCCTTCCTGGATAACGTCAAAGTGAGTGCCAGCTTAACTGAAACAAATGCTTCAACTACCGTAGCACGTGGTTTCAGCATCTGTTATTGTTCATTCAATGTTTCAAAAATACAAATGGAAGTGGGCTCAATATAGCGTAGTGAGTTATAATCATAGCAAATTTTACTATACATAGATGGATTACACACACAGGTAAGTGGGAGAAATAACTCATATGTCTAGGTTTAGTTCATAAGATTAAGCTTCGTTTGAACAACTAAGGATTTCAGAATGCATTTCCATGTGCGTTACGCACACGCCTGTGATGAAGAATGTTAATTGGAGCCTTTTCTTCCTTGCAGTACCGCAAATCTGATCTCGCCTTTAGAGTGTTACCTAGCGAAAATACCATGTCGAAGGCACCCAGTAGTCGTTACGCTTAATTAATACGAGTCAATTGTCTACCAGGGATTTCCCTAGTTGTCTACCATGGCTTTCCCTTTTTGTCTTCCAGATAATTCCCTATTTGTCTTCAAGGGACTTCCCGATTCGTCTACCAAGGATTTCCGTATGTGTCTACCAGGTATTTCCCTGCGACAAAGCCTCGGGTCTCCTGCTCAATATTTTATCCCTTGGGTTTGAATTGCCTTTTCCATACCTCACATCAGGTATGGATTCCATTAATCTGCAACAATGCCAAAAGTTAGGTTGTGGGAAGGCAAGCGTTACGTTACATTGTTACACTGTTGCAGTTGGGTGCAGTATACACATTATTGTCGCCAATATTCTTTTTTATATTTGTCATGTGACTTAATGACACATAAAATAATGCCTGACAGAAACAAAGGAAAATGCCCAGTAGAAACATAAGGAAATCCCTAATTAACACATAGGAAAAATCCCTGGAAGATACATATGGAAATCCATGGTAGAAAAATAGGGAAATCCCTGGTAGACAAATAGGGAAAGCTCTGGTAGACAACTAACAATCAGATAACAAGATTTTCACTAGAGGTATAATATGCTTACACTTCATTAAGATTATAATACATTAACGACTGTACTTCATATAAGTTCAGTATTGACATCAGTGTCAGCTGACTGTCGAACCCTTGTGTGCCAATTTATACTTCTCATGTGCTCTTAGATGCCGGTAGAACGTTAAACTACCCCCCTCCCGCAAAAACAAATCATGCTGATATTACAAGACGTCTTGGTTGTTTATATGTATTTTGACATCCCGACTACTTGATTCTGACATATGTGCACTGGTTTGTGTTCGACAGCTAGCATACGGCTAGTCAAGTAGTCAAGCCATTGTTAAGTACAGAAAAGGTAGGATACCATCAACCGTCTCGTCCAAAACAGGGATAGCAAACAAAGGTCTGCTTATCATTCACCAAACTACCGAAGACAAAGTAGAATAAATGATAATGCGATACGATCAGTCCCTTACGTACGTACAAAACAATATAGGTAACGTCACAACTTACAGGCAAAGTGTCAGAATAACTTAGTTTTATTTTAGCTCCGCCATTAAATGGAACCGCGGGGAAGGATATGAATATTAGGGAGCATCCCTCGTGTGTATGATTATTAAATTAGAGAAGCATCAATGGTACAATATGGAAACGAGCTAGCCCTGGCAATTACAGCTTCCGATAAATGGTGTGCGATAGCATCACAAGACTGGGCGGTTTCCAACAAAATAGATAATATCCATACACACTGGTTTAAAATAGACCAACTCTATTCATGAAGGTGCCTTAAGTCATCTATTTATAGATAGGAAATGATGCAGTCACCATAATTTTGAAATTTATAAATTGGCTTGCCATTTTTATGTCATGTGTGCTGACATGAGCTTTACTCAACTAATGTCCTGAATGATACCCAAGGGTGTCTTGTGTATTTCATATTCACTGCCCTGGATAATGATTGAAGTATATAAGATATTGCTAGAGAAAAGGCGAACTGATACGGCGTGTCTGTCGAACAGTGAATGAGATTCAACCGTGACGGAAAGGAATTATCACCAACTATCACATTACACTAGCACGTTAACTCGAATGACCAGTGCAGTTTTAATTTTCTGCAACACGTACACATAAACAAATTTTAGAGCCTAGTATACATAATTATTATTTAACATAATACATCCGGAATTGCCTTTAAACTATTCTAATTGAGTTGTAAGCTATGGGGTTTCCTTTTAAATGCAGTAGATATGCACGAAAGATACGAGTTACCTGCCTTTGTAGTTCTACACTGCACACTCAACAACGCCGTAAATACACTGTGGTGGACAATGTCTATCAGACTTTGATTGCAAACTGACGTTGTTACCAAGCATTGCAAACTGGCAATTATTCCTCGTAAAAACTTCGTTACGATACAATTCCTATATCCTGCTCAAAATGTAACTGCGTGATAGCCGCCACCAATCCACGGATATACCGATCGATGCTGTACATGATAGGCGACACGCTTTCCTGGACAATGCTGCGTTATCAGGGATATTCATTTACTGACTTAGTTATATCATACTCATATGCGTTATGTCAATAGAAAATGCCTTACTGCATACATGAAGTGTTGAAATGATGGATGGTCTTGGTGTATACTAAATCTTTCTTTTTGATTTGTTTTTGGTTCGAAGTTGCATTTTATTAATGTTATCAAATAAAACATCGGACCGTAGCAAATCTCGTTGCAACACCAGTTTTTCTTATTATGTTATTAAAATCTAAGGTAATTAGAAGATTATAAAAAAAAATATGTAACAGTACTAACCGCACGTGTTATACCTTATAATAGGAAACAGGAAAGCATTTATGCACGCCTACAAATTTTGTCATGCATACCCTGTTCGGGCGTTAGACACATATACACTATAGTATGTTGATTGAAAGGTTTAAGTCATATTCGTGAGCAGACTTTACTCCATACTGTTAAACGAGACTTACAAACAAGTATAACCCCAATGAACGGATTTTATTTGTGGATAGAGAGAAAGCTGGGTGAAAACTCAAGCCGGGTGAGAAAATATTTTACCATTCAACATATTATTTTAAGGATTTAAACTCTCTTAGAAAGGAGAAGAAAATAGAGGATTCCAATCGTTGCATTGCCTTTTTGGTCACTTTCGGGCCAGAATGTAGAAGGGAAATAAAAAACAAATGCAGGGGATTCCACATGGCCTGCCTCTGACAATAAATCTGGTTTAACGGCTGGGTGCCGTTTCACGACGCGTACGTAAATTTACGGGTACCCGTAACTTATTTACGTACACTCTAACCTACAAAAAACTTACGTACGGTTTACAGGTACCCGTTGATGTACGTACGCGTCGTGAAACGACACCAAGGTATTTATACATTATCACAGTCTTTTCACTGTTTTTAGCGTGATACATTTTCTTATCGCAATCAAGTGGATGAAATCAAGAGTCAAGCTTTCAGAAGTGAGCCCCACGTGGTGGCGATGAGAAAATTGTTCTAACAACAAACCCTGAGCACATGGTACGATAAACTGTTATCATCTATATACAAATCGTCTTTTATATTTCATCAATATAAAAGGTCGAGAAAATACAATAATTTAATTTTGCCTATCTCCCCCATAATATCTTTTTGGGGTTTATATCGTATATACCTAAAAAGTAAAACAACTGATGACGGAACTTCTTTTTACACTTCAGAATGCAAAATTACAATTTTTAGCGCAATTGTTTAGTTTACGTAAAAATTAAATAAATCTTTAACTGTGCATTTACAACGTGTTTGTCTACTTTTTTAAAATTAAATTATAAAGAATGCCCAAGATTTGGTTTTGGTATATACGGTATATACCGAAACAAAATCTTGGTCATTCCTTGAATATTCTTCGACTGACTTTTAGTGATCGTAGAGATACAGTGTCAACAAATACAGAGGAGGAAACAGATTTCAAAATGCATTCTTTTCCAAATGTTCCATTTGCATATTTATGCCAAAACTGGTGATGTTTTCCTTACACCATAATACTGGTAGGTGGTATACAGTTGTGTATAGAAGATACAAGCTTTACACCATAATACTGGAAGGTGTTATACAGTTGTGTATAGAAGATACAAGCTTTACACCATAATACTGGTAGGTGGGATACAGTTGTGTATAGAAGATACAATCTTTACACCATAATACTGGTAGGTGGTATATAGTTGTGTATAGAAGATACAAGCTTAACACCAGTATACTGGTAGGTGGAATACAGTTGTGTATAGAAGATAAAGCTTTACACCATTATACTGGTAGGTGGTATATAGTTGTGTATGGAAGATACAAGCTTTACACCATAATATTGGTAGGTGGGATACAGTTGTGTATAGAAGATACAAGCTTAACACCATTATACTGGAAGGTGGTATACAGTTGTGTATAGAAGATATAAGCTTTACACCATAATATTGGTAGGTGGTATACAGTTGTGTATAGAAGATACAAGCTTTAAACCATAATACTGGTAGGTGGTATATAGTTGTGTATGGAAGATACAAGCTTTACACCATAATATTGGTAGGTGGTATACAGTTGTGTATAGAAGATGCAAGCTTTACACCATTATACTGGTATGTGGTATACAGTTGTGTATAGAAGATGCAAGCTTTACACCATTATACTGGTAGGTGGTATACAGTTGTGTATAGAGATACAAGCTTTACACCATAATATTGGTAGGTGGTATACAGTTGTGTATAAAAGATACAAGCTTTACACCATTACACTGGTAGGTGGTCTACAGTTGTGTATAGAAAATAACGCTTTACACCATAATACTGGTAGGTGGTATATAGTTGTGGATGGAAGATACAAGCTTTACACCATAATATTGGTAGGTGGGATACAGTTGTGTATAGAAGATACAAGCTTAACATAATTATACTGGTGGGTGGTATACTTTTGTGTATAGAAGATACAAGCTTTACACCATAATATTGGCAGGGGGTATATAGTTGTGTATAGAAAAGACAAGCTTTACACCATTACACTGGTAGGTGGTATAAAGTTGTGTATAGAAGATACAAGCTTTACACCATAATATTGGCAGGTGGTATATAGTTGTGTATAGAAGATACAAGCTTTACACCATAATATTGTAGGTGGTATACAGTTGTGTATAGAAGATATAAGCTTTACACCATAATATTGGTAGGTGGTATACAGTTGTGTATAGAAGATATAAGCTTTACACCATAATATTGGTAGGTGGTATACAGTTGTGTATAGAGATACAAGCTTTACACCATAATATTGGTAGGTGGGATACAGTTGTGTATAGAAGATACAAGCTTAACATAATTATACTGGTGGGTGGTATACTTTTGTGTATAGAAGATACAAGCTTTACACCATAATATTGGCAGGTGGTATATAGTTGTGTATAGAAGATACAAGCTTTACACCATAATATTGGCAGGTGGTATATAGTTGTGTATAGAAGATACAAGCTTTACAAAATTATACTGGTAGGTGGTATACAGTTGTGTATAGAGATACAAGCTTTACACCATAATATTGGTAGGTGGTATACAGTTGTGTATAAAAGATACAAGCTTTACACCATTACACTGGTAGGGGGTATACAGTTGTGTATAGAAGATACAAGCTTAACATAATTATACTGGTGGGTGGTATACTTTTGTGTATAGAAGATACAAGCTTTACACCATAATATTGGTAGGTGGTATACAGTTGTGTATAAAAGATACAAGCTTTACACCATTACACTGGTAGGTGGTATACAGTTGTGTAAAGAAGATACAAGCTTTACACCATTACACTGGTAGGTGGTATACTGTTGTGTATAGAAGATAAAGCTTTACACCATAATACTGGTAGGTGGTATACAGTTGTGTATATTAGATACAAGCTTAACACCATTATACTGGTAGGCGGTATACAGTTGTGTATAGAAGATACAAGCTTTACACCATAATACTGGTTGGTGGTTTACAGTTGTGTATAGAAGATACAAGCTTTACACCATAATACTGGAAGGTGGTATACAGTTGTGTATAGAAGATACAAGCTTTACACCATTACATTGGTTGGTGGTATACAGTTGTGTATATAAGATACAAGCTTTACACCATTACACTGGTAGGTGGTATACAGTTGTGTATAGAAGATACAAGCTTTACACCATAATTCTGGTAGGTGGTATACAGTTGTGTATAGAAGATACAAGCTTTAGACCATAATACTGGTAGGTGGTATACAGTTGTGTATAGAAGATACAAGCTAAACACCATTATACTGGTAGGTGGTATACAGTTGTGTATGGAAGATACAAGCTTTACACCATAATACTGGTAGGTGGTATACAGTTGTGTATAGAAGATGCAAGCTTTACGCCATTAGACTGGTAGGTGGTATACAGTTGTGTATAGAAGACACAAGCTTACACTATAATACTGGTAGGTGGTATATAGTTGTGTATAGAAGATACAAGCTTTACAACATTATGCTGGTAGGTGGTATACAGTTGTGTATAGAAGATGCAAGCTTTACGCCATTAGACTGGTAGGTGGTATACAGTTGTGTATAGAAGATACAAGCTTTACAACAGTATACTGGTAGGTGGTATACAGTTATGTATAGAAGATACAAGCTTAACACCATTATACTGGTAGGTGGTATACAGTTGTGTACAGAAGATATAAGCTTTACATCATAATAATGGTAGGTGGTATACAGTTGTGTATAGCAGATACAAGCTTTACAACAGTAAACTGGTAGGTGGTATACAGTTGTGCATAGAAGATACAAGCTTTACACCATTACACTGGCAGGTGGTATACAGTTGTATATAGAAGGTACAAGCTTTACACCATAATATTGGTAGGTGGTATACAGTTGTGCATAGAAGATACAAGCTTTACACCATAATATTGGTAGGTGGTATACAGTTGTGCATAGAAGATACAAGCTTTACACCATAATACTGGTAGGTGGTATACAGTTGTATATAGAAGATACAAGCTTTACACCATAATATTGGCAGGTGGTATACAGTTGTGTACAGAAGATATAAGCTTTACATCATAATACTGGTAGGTGGTATACAGTTGTGTATAGAAGATACAAGCTTTACACCATAAAACTGGAAGGTGGTATAAAGTTGTGTATAGAAGATACAATCTTTACTCCATTATACTGGTAGGTGGTATATAGTTGTGTATAGAAGATACAAGCCTTACACCATTATACTGGTAGGGGGTATACAGTTGTGTAGAGAAGATACAAGCTTTACACCATAATATTGGCGGGTGGGATACAGTTGTGTACAAAAGATATAAGCTTTACATCATAATACTGGTAGGGGGTATACAGTTGTGTATATAAGATACAAGCTTAACACCATTATACTGGTAGGAGGTATACAGTTGTGTGTAGAAGTTACAAGCTTTACACCATAATACTGGTAGGTGGTATACAGTTGTGTATAGAAGATACAAGCTTTACACCATAATACTGGTAGGTGGTTTACAGTTGTGTATAGAAGATACAAGCTTTACACCATAAAACTGGAAGGTGGTATACAGTTGTGTATAGAAGATACAAGCTTTACACCAGTATACTGGTAGGTAGTATACAGTTGTGTATAGAAGATACGAACTTTACACCATAATACTGGTAGGTGGTTTACCGTTGTGTATAGAAGATACAAGCTTTTCACCATTATACTGGTAGGTGGTATATAGTTGTGTATAGAAGATACAAGCTTTTCTCCATTATACTGGTAAGTGGTATACAGTTGTGTATAGAAGAGACAAGCTTAACACCATTATACTGGTAGGTGGTATACAGTTGTGGATAGAAGATACAAGCTTTACACCATAAAACTGGAAGGTGGTATAAAGTTGTGTATAGAAGATACAAGCTTTTCACCATTATACTGGTAGGTGGTATAAAGTTGTGTATAGAAGATACAAGCTTAACAACATTATACTGGTAGGTGGAATACAGTTGTGTATAAAAGATAAAGCTTTACACCATTATACTGGTAGGCGGTATACAGTTGTGTATAGAAGATAGAAGCTTTACACCATTATACTGGTAGGTGGTAAACAGGTGTGTATAGAAGATACAAGCTTTACAACATTATACTGGTAGGTGGAATACAGTTGTGTATAGAAGATACAAGCTTTTCACCATTATACTGGTAGGTGGTATAAAGTTGTGTATAGAAGATACAAGCTTTACAACTTTATACTGGTAGGTGGTATACAGTTGTGGATAGAAGATACAAGCTTTACACCATAATGCTGGTAGGTGGTATACAGGTGTGTATAGAAGATACAAGCTTTACCCCATTATACTGTTAGGTATTATACAGTTGGGTATAGAAGATACAAGCTTTACACCATAGTACTGGTAGGTGGTATACAGTTGTGAATAGAAGATACAAGCTTTACACCATAATGCTGGTAGGTGGTATACAGGTGTGTATAGAAGATACAAGCTTAACACCAGTATACTGGTAGGTGGAATACAGTTGTGTATAGAAGATACAAGGTATATAGTTGTGTATAGAAGATACAAGCTTTTCTCCATTATACTGGTAAGTGGTATACAGTTGTGTATAGAAGATACAAGCTTTACAATAATTGTTTCAGGTGTAACACGTCGTCGTACATGTTTGAAGTACACAAATAAGACAAATGGTATTTTGTGAGTTTTTTTCAGATAAAGATAAATACGTCGAGTCATGCATTTTCCTTTGAAGACCCTTACGTTGCTCAGCTCACCGCCATACCAAAAACAGTTTAAAGGTTCAATAGGCCCCCTAAAAATGCTACAATCATCAAAAAATCCAAACCCCTGATGAGTCTTATTCGAAGAAAACCAATTAGGAATCGGATCTCCCATTTGTATTTCAATAAAATGAACTTGTAAATGAGCTAATGAAATGATGCATAACGAGGTTATCATAACCAATTATAAGACATAAAAGATGTTTAAAATCGTTCGACGGACTTGTAACAAGAGGTCAATCTCTTTTGCGACGATTAATGCTACGAAAGCACATACTCTCTCAAGTGCTTAATATTCTTAGGTCATGCGGGGCTTAATTTCTCTTCTTGCTGCGGAGAGACCATACCGATTTCAAACCAATATGGTTTTGGCTGTGAAATGCACAAAAATCAGAGTAAAATAACCGAGTAACCTATTTACAGGTATAGGTATGTAAAACCAATGGCCCTATGACTGTAATGAATAAATAGGTTTTCATTAAGTTTCCTTTCGTAACATTTAATGTTGTTACTTTAAAACTAGACATAAACAATATTACATAGTATAACGCTTCCATTTACAACCTTTTGAATTATCTAGCGCATTCATAACATTACACAATGTTTTGAAATGGCAAATCATCGAAAGTTCATATATCAATCTAGGTTACTTAGACGTTTTCTTGTTATTATAATCTGCTCAAATACATTACTAGGGAATTTTACTATGCTTTTAGTGGTTTTGCATAGCAATATTTATTTTGATTTTGGGCCGGTATGCCTCTCCACGTCTTGTCAAAGAGAAAGTAAGCTCTGTATGTCGTAGAAATAATGTGAACTTTATATAATATGTCATTGTGTAGCATGCAATTGGATCGCAAAATAGATTGACTTGTAATAAGCCCAGTGAACAATTCTTATACAGACATCAGCCTCAAAACCTTATAGCAGACTAACTAAACGTCGGTATGTTCTATTTCATTAGCTAATGTACAAGCTTAACATTAGTTGCTTCTTGAGAATCATGCAGGTGTAAACAAGATGTTTATTCTTTTCTAAATCTCCGATCTACAGGGATATTTTGACTAGAAAGTCGTTAGATTAAAAAAGAAAATCTGCAGGAATCCGATCGAGGATAACCCTTGCCGACTGCTGTACACTTACCAGTAAGTGTAAGAGTATAACGAATCGACTGTAGTACCCTACGAAGCAGTATTTGACGATCATACATGAGTTACATCAGTTATATCATTTTCTTAATTATTGAACTTCAGGGGAAATAATCCGAGAATGTGCAATCGAGAAATGAACCGGTAGTGACAAATGACATTGCATATTGTTTTACACGGAATACCGGCAAAATAAGTTTCCCAACTAACTATCTGGATATCAATACCACTATCGAGTCAGCAATATTCCCTTTTACGTTTCTAAATGTGTTTTAGTTTGGTAGTTGTATATTTATCGTGTATTCCTCCGTTATTTGTTTATGGAATAAGTTTGGATATACGTCATATTTATCAATTAGGACTGATCTATAAATCATATTTGTTTTGGTTAAAAATGCCCATCGTACAGCGATGGCCTCGTCAATATGAGTGAGTAAACTAACAGCTTAGACGTTTCTTCCATTAACGAGCGTTTTCTACAAAGTAGAGTACAACAAGCAAAACAAACATGTCATTAGGGAGAACATTTGAAATTGGATTTAAGAAGCCATTTTCTATCAATTTGCAAAATAAAAAAAAATATTGAAACGCATGAGGGTGCTTTTATTAGCTAATGGTTAATGTTGCCGTCAGTTTCTAGAATTGTTAGTGTGCCAATGGATTCGTTTGAATTATAACAACTTCGGCAACAACACAGAGCAGAACCAATGTTAATCAAGAGTGTATGTAGTTGTTTTGATGATTATAAAGTGATTTTGTGCCACTTTTACGTTTTCCATTTATTCAGAAAACGTATAGCTGAAATAGCAGAAAGACTATTTGATATCTATACAGCATATTTCAAAAGTACCTATCTTTCCATTACGTTTGGCTAACCGTGTATTTAAAGCTAAACAACCACTTTTAACAAAGATATAAAATTAATAAAAATAAAAATTTCATCAACCTAATTCATCCAATAATAAAAATAATAATTTCATCAACCTAATTCATCCTATGTGATAATTTTGTAATTTCCTACCAATAAGCAAACCTTGAAAATTTGTAGAATGTAATAAAAAGAAGACAACAAATGATCGTTAGAAATTTAATGTCGAATCATTACCGTTTTTGTGTCTCTGAAATTAAGCTTACCAAAATAATATCAAGAGTGTTCTGATGAAGTCTTGAGCTCTTTAATCAAAACAAAAGATGTTAGGATAAAAGAAATAACATTTAAGCGATAGCAATATTTTGTTAATAAATATAGTTTAAGTAGCGCCGGAATGACTTCATAACTTATTGTAAAAACTTTAGACAAAGGGCCATGAATCGGAAGAGGCATTTTCTGTTGTTTAAATGTTTTTATATTATGTAGAAGACGAAAGAAGGAAAACAAAACATTTGCTCATGTCATTCATGTATCATGCACGTAGTGGAACGTGTTATATGGTAGATATAGACATGTTGCTTACGAGGGGGAGGGGGTAAACAAAGTTAAAAAGCAAACAAAATGGGATGGGAGCACACAATCTATATATATGATAGTTAAGTATAATTTGATTTAATAGTTATATATTATGACATATTTGATTATATTTGTTCATGATAGGTGTGCATGGTAACACGAACTTAAACTGTCGAATTCATTGAAACTACTTAGGTCATGTTAAAATGGTATCGTATCAATGTATGCTTACCACTTAATGGACACCTTAACATAAAGGTCAAAACCTAGGTAACCGGTCACGTTATACCGAAAACTATCTCACCAGCCATTACCACCAGGAATTTAAACCTGAACGTCAAGCAGATAGGCGTACCAGGTACATGGACGATTTAGGGATGAGAAAATAACCGAGCTAAAGTAAAACACGACTTTAAAGTAATGGCAAGTTATTTTTCAGGAACAGAACACGTGGTTAGAAATAAGAGAAAATATGAATAACCCAAATGTTGAAACCGGTACAGGAGATGTATATTGATCGCGTTTTGTCCCAAAAAATACCTTAGTTCTGCACGGTGTTCAAATAAGCCATTCCTTTCACCGCAAAATTAAATACAGCAGGTGTGTTTTTATCTTAATCCCCGATATACAAGATATTATTATCATTCATCATACGATACTGTTTTAAGTGAAGAATGTTCAATATATTGCATTGACTCCGGGTTATGAGCTTAATTTGTATCTTTCAACCTTCTGCAATAAATAGAACAAGAGTACCGCGAGCTGGAACAATATACGCCCGTCGAATGCCATATAGTGTTATATATACTTTCTTACATTGAAAGAAGATCGGCATCATTCTAAGAGTGGTTAGCTATGGACAAAAAATCAAATACTGAAATGAACAAAGGGCAACACTTTTTGCAACAATCGTGGAATCAAATTTCTTTAAAGGGAGACACAACTTCACATCATGATGATAATGTATAACAGGTTTCAAAGAGATCCGTTGAAAAATGTAGGAGGAGATTGCCGGACAAAAATCAAATACTGAAATAAACAAAGGGCAATAACTTTGGCACAAATTTCGAATCAAAATTCTTTTAAAGGGGGACACAACTTCATATCATGACTATAATGTTTACCAAGTTTCAAAGAGATCGGTGGAAAAATGTAGGAGGAGAATGCCGGACAAGCAAAAGTTTACGCAGGACAGACGGACTAACCCATACCATAATACTCCCGTCAAATTTGACGGGCATATACAAAATAGGTCTTATGACTTGTTAAAACATCACTTTCCGTCTAAGAGTAACGTTGTATATTTTCGGAACCGACCGTATGGCGCCAGACTATAACATGAGTAGTCTTTTAGGCACGAATGGTAGCACACATTCCTAAAGGTACACTAGATAATTACCACAAGACCTGTATAATTCTGTTCTACTGTATTCCACTGGTACCTAGTACCAGGACTTCGTGGCCTTGTTATGTGGCTCCCTTTCCGTGTAAAAAGGCTGAAAGCTTTATTTTGACTCTCTGGAGACGGTCCAACGAGTCCAAACGATTTCATAAAGAAGCACATTCTAATATTTTACGTCTTTAATCAATACTCTTGAATATTCTTGAAGTCACTTATGCATGGATCAGTGTCTAACAGTCGTGTATGGTCTGGGCAAGGCGGATGTCACCAATATTTATAACTTGGATGAATATGATTTACTGATGTAACGAAGACGGATTCGATTTGTAATAGCAGAGTCTAAACCGGAAATTGAACTTTTACAACGGTGAAGGAGAGAAAATGAATTAGCTATGTATGAGATAATTGCTGTTTTTATACTGTAAAGTGACAATGTATGGATTGTTAGTATTTTGTTCATGCTCACACCTGTGAGAGCGTGTTTAGACTGTAAAATCGGTTAGAAGACGGTTCGCCTGTACGTAATAACACTAGTATGCACGGGTCATGATCAATATATAGGCCAGTCACGTGATGGCGTGTCATTGTTTGAGTGTGCTCGCTTTTTGTGTTGCGTTACTGTGTCCAGGTTGATTGGATTTTTGCGTAATCACAAAGCTAGGTTCATTTGAAGATAGTATCCAAAGATGATTGGGCGTCTCAAAGGTCATTTTAAGGTATCTTCTTTAATGCAGTTCGTACAGCAGGTCTATATTGTTCCCGATCCTCGGCCTGCAGGGATGCCGTGTTCATTTATAAATATTCAATTCGCGTTGCCCAAAGATTCTCTGGAACAAGTTTGGTTAAAATCTCTTCAACGGTACAGAAGGAGAAGGATCTTTAATGTTTTCCTCTATTTCCCCTAATGGGCCCCACACTCACACTTCAGTTTATACAAAATTGATTATTTTGTCCATAAGCATTCCTCTATTGGGCCCCGCCCCTATGTTCCCAGAGGGGCCACACCCTCCAATTATACAAACGTGAGGCTCCGTTGTCCAAAGATGCTCTAGGACAAATTTGGTCAAAATTCTTCTTTTGGTTGAGAAGAAGAAGATTTTTTAAAGATTTACCTATTTCTCCCCTATTAGGCCCTCCCCTCTGCCCCCAGGGGGACCATAAACTCCGTTTATACAAAACTGAGAACCCTTTGGCCAATGATGATCCAGACCAAATTTGGTCAAAATCCTCTGAGCCGTTCAGGACTAGTAGCGTTTTAAAGGAAAAAGTAGACGGACGCTGACAAATGATCTCTCTAACATTGGTGAATTTGGCAGGTATATGGGACATCAAATTCAACCATATCAAAACTAAATATGTAAAATTTTCTAGAAAACATAACAAACATCACCCTCCAATAACTTTCCAAAACAGCCAAATCACTGACTCAACAGCACATACACACTTAGGACTGACTTTAAAAGATGATGCATCTTGGAAACAACACATTCGGAATATATATGAAAAAGCTTATAGTAGATTAAATATTCTTCGTTACATAAAAACTAAAGTCAATCGTAAATCATTTATTAAAATTTATATAGCATTTATTAGGCCAATTTTGGAATATGCAGACATTGTATGGGATAATTGCACTCAACACTCTAAAGAACTTCTAGAATCTATTCACTTAGAAGCAGCCAGAATCATTACTGGACTTCGATCTGGAACATCTCATAATAAACTTCATAATGAACTTGGTTGGGAAACTCTGTCAACAAGAAGAAATAAACACAAACACATAATGATGTATAAAATAATGCATGGGCTGTCACCTCAATACTTACAAGATGTCTTAAATCCTTTCATTAACAATCAAAACAATAATCCCTATTTCCTCAGACAAACAAGACTGTTTAATCCACCAATATGCAGAACTAACAATTATTTTGACAGTTTCCTCCCTCTAATGTGCCGCACAACTAACACTACTGATAATGATCTCTTAAACTCCCCAACTCTTGCAACCTTTAAACACAAACTGAATAAAGATATTATTATCGATAATGAATCAACCTTAATTTTTAAAACTGAAGGTGATAGACGGGCAAATATTATTCTTTGTCAACTTAGAAACTTCTGTAGCAATTTAAATTTTGATTTATTCAATGACTATTTAACTGACTGTCCCTCTTGTGCTTGCTCTTTTGAATATGAAAAGGTGTTCCATTTTTTTCTTTTTTTTAATGATCTCAGACTTACTTTATTTACGTCATAACCATATTGGTACAAACATTTTTCCACAAGGCTGTCCTGAATGTGATGGACTAACAAGCAGACAGTTACTTAATGATGTACAGTTATTTATTGGTAAATCGAGGCGTTTTAATCTCTATACGATCTAACCAGCCATGACCTTATACTTTATACTTTTATACTTTACTATTCCTATTTCAATTATACTCCACACATAAGTAACTTTACCTACTTTTCTATAAATGGTATTCTTCTACGGACATAGGAGTTTTAAGTTGAGCATGTATGTTTGTTGTTTGTTTGTTGTAAGATTTGTTCAATCTGTCTTGTTTTACAGTTTCCATCTTATACATTGAATTAAAAATAGACTAGCTATCTGTTTGCATATAAGATTATAATAACTTAACAGTTTTTGCGACTGTGACTTGTGCATATATTTGCACATAGATTTTTGGTCAAAGTCTGCCAATATCTGTGTGATTTGATAGCTATATAGCTTATATACATTGTAAAATGTTATAAAAATAAATAATACCTGTGAAAGTGTTTTGTGTGTGATGTGAGAAGTGTGAATGTATTTGTATTTCAGTTATGTTAATCAAGAAGGAGTTCATCCCTTTATTTTTTATTGTTTATAATCTTCATTTCAAAATTGATATATTAATTAAATCAAATAAAAATAACACAATCCGTTAATTTAGCCACCGCTGGAGAAAATTTATATAGGCAATGCCTGTTATTCCATCCAATTGACTTGTATCAACTTTGTCAACAAAATTTGTTGAAATGAATAGAGCCGGTCTGATGCCAGGTAAACCAGTGGTTACGCTTACCCTATATGCTTAACGTTTTGCAGCGAATAACCTCTATGCTTTTTAATTTTAAGGACTTTGCAACAAAAGTTGCAAAATAACGTGAAGCTGCATATCATATAACAGCGTCGTTGATACGTGTATGTAACATTGAGTCGACTTAAAGTGTTAGGTTTCATGGCTTGATTGAAGAGACACTCAATATACTGTTTAAAATGACATCATTTAGTTATTTCATTCCAGAAATACAATTTCTGATCTTATAAATATTATGCAGTTTCTAATATTTTGGAATTAATTTCATTTGTAAAATGATAGATACATGAAAGAATCGCTAAACTAATGACCATCTAAATATCGAGTGTAAGATAAGGGTAAAAATCCGTTTGATGGCACATGAAAATTCGATCCGATATAAATCTCCGGGTTCCGGATATTTCTTCATCTTAAGAAAAAAACATACCCTTCATGTTTTCTTCTTTGTACTTCTGGTGAATTCCTTCGCTACAATGAAAGATGTCAATACAATTATTTTAACAGCCGACACAAGTTGTCCCAGACACCGGAGGTCGAACCATTGCCTATCAGACTCTGGGTTTTGTTTGTGTTTGTTTTGTTTGGTTATAATTCAACATCACAGCAACGCGGATTTCAAACGCTCTGAACCTCACGAACGCCCAGAGCTAGTTTGTTGTCTTGTGAGAAGTATGTTTTTAATTTCGGTTAGGGTTGTTTTTTAAAGAAATGATCCGATAGAAACAATCAAGTTATTGAAACTTCAGTGGTATTTTATGTTGACCATCTAAGGTGTTCAAGTGAAAGATATATAACGATTATAAAGAACCGGTAGGGAAACGTGCTAGGAAGGGGTATAAGACTCAGCAGGGTGTACCACTACCACTGTAGTCTACGTAATGAGGGCAGTAGGACCCAATACGAATTGAGGGACATATGCCTTTTATATAAAACTTGAGACATCAAAGGATGGTTGCAATTGCTCACCTTCATCTTCAATAGATTCAAGTTTGTCAAAGAAAATAGAAATTATATTCCCTTTGACTTTGTTAAATCGATAGAAAATATGACGTATGGATTTAAATTTATAAACACGAGTAGGTTTTTAACTGTTCCATTTTATACGTTTCAGTATCACCTCTATTTACCAATCTTTAGGTAAATGCCAATATAACATCACTTAACGAGAGGCAGATAAATAACATCATTGCAAGCCTTAGGGTTTCCACTGATGTCCTACCTATGATATACCCATGACAAAAGTGTATCATTAATAAGATCGCATCTTATATTTTCATAGAACATTCTGTTCTAAAGCAGCACGTCATAGTCGCTACAAATGAACGGCCCGGCCGTTGCAGGCACTCCCAACATGTTCCTATTGGTTTCTCTGACGGGAATATGCTTTACTCCTGTACAGATTGCTAACCACGTAAGCGGCCAATCGTCCTGAGTCGATGACACCCTCTGTACCCACGCATGGCCGTATTTGATAACAGTGGAGAGTGATAGTTAGCCACACACTTGGAAAGACTTGTTGACGGTGTAGGCTAAGCTGGGGTGGGTGTTTCTCTCTCTCTTATCTCACGTGTGCTCTCTCATAAAATCACCAGAGTGCTGTTGTGTACACTTAGTCTTGTGTCCCTAGCCAGGCTTTATAAGTCCGAATCTGCGGCGAGTTCACCAATGTGATCACCTGACGTTCAGCGGGAAGTGACGATAGCCTGAGTAAAACAAGGTACGCACGGCGTGTACTCAGGACAGTTGGCGGAACCAGTTCTATCAAGGTAGGTCGTACTTTTTATTTTTTAATATTCTAATAATACAGAATCTGACAACAGCATAAAGCACACTACAACTCGTTTAATATATACAAATAAGTTAAGTTCTTTTAAAGGGAGAATACTAGTATCTAGGTTTCATCTTTATAATTTAGCATAAGTGTATATTAAATTCCATACTTGGAGGAATATAACGATCCCATTTGTTTAAAGCCATGTTTATTGTTCTGAGGAATGGTATATACCATGAACTGAAACAATTGAGTACGTGATGAAACACGCTGACGTCCATCATTAAACCTTAAACGTGTGTGTTGGGGTAAAAAATAACACGCCATTCAAAGCAACATTTATGTTCTTGGGTGGTCGAGGTGAACGGTTTTCGTCTGTTACGTATTTTTATAAAAAAAAAAAAAAAACTAATTGATAGACATAACGTAATATTGTAACATGATTCAATTTCTGCTGATCTACTAGCATGTGTTCACTCGTTTACATGGTTATTTATTCTGCTTCTTAAATGCTGACATTTTAAGTGTTCACTGAAATTCAGCAATATCGGTATTTAAACCCTGTTAAATTTATGCTCAAAACATGTCGCATTATTCTTACGAAAAACTGAATTTCCTAAATTAAATCTCCTGATCTGTTGATTTTAACATTTCACGTATAGCGCACACATTTATGATTACATTTGACACGGAAATCCGATACTTTCCAAGCACTGTCAAGAAATAAACAAAATCTGTACAATTATTCTGTGATACTTTTTTTATGACCGATACAAATTGTCCAATATCGGGATTCAAATGTTACAGACTTCACAGCAATCCGGACGAACACCAAATAATGTTTCATTGTTTGTGGCCTCTCGAAAATATGATTCAAATACTTTGTCACAGAGAAGAATTAATAAAACTCAGATTATATGGTAAAAGATATAAAAGCGTCAACACTTAACAACCAATCAGTAATATTATATATTTTGTCCTTCGGTAAAGATAAATTCACTAAACGTATTCTATTTTATTACGATGATATCTTACAAAACCTGAGCAGACGCCAGAGTAACACATTGGCACCAATCTAAATTGAGTTTAAAAACTGATGAAAAATCGACAAATACTCATAGTACAAGTATCAAGTTGCTTTATCTTTCGTTTTGATTATAGACAGAATTACTGCACGTTGTACATGTATCATGAGTAATTGAAATCACTATTGTTTACATTTGCGTATTCCATCATCAATATAAGTTCAGGTTGATTACATTGGAAAAGTTTGTAAATGATATAAAAAAACCTAGCAAAACTATTTTGATGTAGAAAGCTAAACATAGGAACGATTACTTCACCATTTGGCAATATTCGAGTTAAACGAAATGTGTGTGCCGAAACCTACAGTAAATCGAGACATGTAGAACTACAAAGAATAATATCAAGCTAGAATTTCATGCAAGCTGTGATAGGATATGCATAAGCTATGATATTAAGTTATAAAGTAACCATGATAAAAAGTCCTCGTGAAAGTTTGATTCAAAGGTAATACGGAATTTCATTTGAATATTCTTAATCTGATCAATATTGGAAAATTCAACAATAAAAATGTATTGACAGTCATTTTCCCCAAACCGTTATGCAAGTCTTTCAGAACTATTGTCGAAACCTGTTTTGTTTGTAATGGTGTGTCGGGTTGTTTGAATTACCAAAAGGTCAGACCTTGAAGTGGACACAGTATTCTATCTAGGACGGTAAGGGCCTTTCATTAAAAATGCCTTTGTATGACCATTGGCAATATCACAATTTACAGAAATTCAATTTACCACTCAAATTCCAAATAAGACCTTCAGTGAAGCGGAAGGTATATGCACTAACAATGGAGCGAGCAACGACTATAAGGAGATTGACGAATATCGAATCGTCGCAGTTTTCTCTAAAATAATTTGATTTTCAATAAAATGCTTTAAATGAATGTTTATATTACGTAGTATCTTTTTATAAATGTATGTACATAAATCATTACTATGTATCAAAATAACTTCCAACTCTTTAATACGAAACTTGTCAATTTATAAAAGTTAAGGACTTACTTTGAACCAGAGATGTCCTGTGATTGCAGCTAGAGACGCATCGATTAACTTTACATTAATTATTAAGACCATGGCATTTTAGTACGTATTGATACTTTATCAAAATTATAAAGGGGAAGAGTAAATGTTGAAAGAACAAAGAGTTATTAGATTACATCGACACAAGAACAGGATCAGATGGTCTACGTGATCTGATTGGTTGACACTCGTTAAGGGCATTGCCGAGGTTTTGCTCGTATATCAGATACGCATGAGATACCATAAATACACTGCTGTAGCTCCTGGAAAACTCGTTCTCTCTATCTTTTCTTTGGGGACTTATTTGATTTGGTCGCATGTTTGGGGTTTCATCTCAAGGCCGTAGCCATTGCGAACATGAAAAAACTCCAAACAAACAAACAAATTAACAATGTCTTCATTGCTAGTGTAAGAACTCCTTGGATAAAAATCATGTCTTATTAAGATAGCATACATTATTAAGATACATATATACAAATCGTAAAATTTTAAACAAGGTTTAATTGTGAGGAAAAAATATTTTTTTTTCTTCTAATTAACCATTGCTGACGTTTCTAGTGAAAGGCAAAACTCATTAAACGTCTGAAGTTGACAATTTTAGACTTACATCAAGCTGCTACAGCTTTTCTATGCGATACTTTCTGGACAAAAACTACACCGTATAAAATGTGTATGTATCCTGTTCCAGGACAGAGTCTACCCTGTAACACGAAACCTACATTGATAAAGATCAATGTTATCCACGACCGCAGGTGGACAGTGTTAATTATGTTAGAGGTAGTCGGAAGCTTTGTGTATAACTCACTAAACACCAGCTGATCTATAACTGCTGTAGCGTTACGATGTAGCTCCAAATAGACAGAACATAAAACGGATAATGTCCTATTGTGATTTATATCACTTTAGGAGAGTAAAAAGGAAAGGCACTCGTAACTGTAACTTAAGAGGGGGTCAGGGAAGCCGATGTTGGATTATTTGGATTCTATATACGTCCGTGCTTCAAGAAGAGTGATTTTATTGATAAGCTAAGATGCTACACTGTCCCGACAAGATATTACATTGCACATAAAACAATGATCAGGATAATAAACAAAGAACCAAGGCAACTATATATTACAGGAAACGACCGCTCGTATCCCTACCTGAGCGACAATCAATAGGGAATCTATGCTTTTTATCTAAGAGACTTATGCCATTTTGCAATGATGAATACATTACTCTTTTTAAACATTTCTATTTATTAAATATCTCTTGCCACACGTTCCGCAACTATGCGGCGAGATTTGAACAAATAAGAGTGTTGAGTGTTTATTCATAACTATTAATACCCATTTTTTAAATACTCGTCAAGGTAGTATATAATGATGTGTAAGAGTAAGGTGATTTTAATCATTATGCCAATCATAGGAGTCCTGCATTTGTATACACAAAACGTCGATATTTTTGCATGTTATTTTCCACATGCATGGTGGTCACGTAATGTAAATGTTTAACTTGTTTCTAGGATATTGTATTGTTTTGCTGGGCTAACATATGAATCTGTTTTATACAGTTGTACAGATGTTAGTTAAACTGAAGCATTTGAGAAAAGCTGATTGGTCCGTTATCATGTAAAAGAAACACAGCGAAGCAAATTAAAATATTGTTAGATCAGATGCGGGTCGCCAGAAACAATATATCAGGTCCTACATTTATATCCTGTAAAGACGCAATGTTCAGAAGAGCATTCTCATGCAGCATTTAAATCATTCATAAATACTTTTCCTTTGTACCTTATTGAAATTATACCCAGTGCAGGACGTCTAAAGTGTATGAATATCATGATAGTACTTTCGAAAAGCAAGTATCACATAGGGACTGCCAATATATCCCCTGGCAAAATCACTGTACTGCCCTTCTATCGACTTTTTAAATTGCACGTAGTGCTATTACGGGGAGCAATGATCGCTTTCTTTCACTCATCTTCAATAAGGGCTTTAATCATCTAACATGCCGCGGGGCGATGGCTGCCAGTAGTTAAGACGCTGTAGTCACGATTGAGATTGACCATGGGATCATTTGAACATTATCGCCTCCTTCTTGCGTACTTAATCAACTGATTGTGTTTCATGTGAAGATGTGCCACTCGGCCACATCATGACAATGATAACGAGATATCACTCTAATTAGTTTGAGATTTGACATCCTACCAATAACCCGTTGTTGTTGTTGTTATGGTTGGAAATAATTGAAAATGATATGCCAATCACACGGAATAATACATATTATAATTATAATTATATGATACACTTTATGATATGTGAAATTTAATTAACAGAAAGTTACAAATTTTGAAATTGCAAAGCTCATTTTCACATGTACCAGAATACGTCATCTGCAAAACTAAATGTTAATTAAAAGGATGCTTCAACCGGGAATAAACGATCGATAGATCCGGGCAAACCTAGTAATTTAAACTAATGAACCTTTGAGCTATTGTAATGTCTAGGTGAGCCATAAAGCGAGCATGTTTTGTTGTTAGTCTAGGAAATATGAATGCAGAGAAAAATTACAGAATATTCTATCATATATTACAGCAGGCCGTATATAGCCTTCAACTATTGCCTACGATATATCGTTAATATTGGGAATCATGTTAAAACCCTCTTTTGTGACAATATATATAAATATTTCCTTATGTTCAAGAAATCAATGCACCTGCTGTACATTTCGTAGCAATTAATCTGCCCCCGCCCCCCAAAAAAAAACACTTCTGCAGTTCCGATGGTTTTAACTATTTTTCCTGCTGCAGAACGTGCTGCCCTGCCTACCTTGCAACACCAGAACCTATCTTTTATTTTATTCTTGCCCTTTTCCCACATTTTGGCGTTGTCGCCTAGTTGCCCGTTTCCAAAAACCGTAGGTGTTGTGCGGGCGTATAACCTCGAACAAAGCTCAACAAAACCAGTCACATAGTCTTTATCACGAAATATATGTCGCTGATATATAGTTACGGCATTCGTAATTTTATATTTCATCTCGAGCAAGGTTCACCGTTGGCTATAGGCTCTCTTGATATTTCAAGAGAACACATGCAAATCAAATTATGTTATTATTACACCCGTTATTGACTGAGGGTGTTAGGTGTGTAGAACCAATCAGCCTCGTTCGAGTTTAAAGTATACATTGTTGGTGAAACTCATTACAGTCACGTCGGTATGATCTTGTGATTGATCACAACAGGTTTGCTATTTTGTTCCATACAATAAAGTCAGGTGAGACTCTTGAACGGATCTGATACCAGACTTCGTAACGTGATATGTCTTTTTATTGTAAGTACCAATTTGGTTTAATTAGTAATTTTGTTCTAAGTGACAAAAGGAATTGTTTCAGCACGATTTTGCTATATTATTATGTCACAAGAAACCAAATCTACCTAATCTAGTGCCTCAACATATACCTGTGTGCTTATTTCTGCTGTATTTGATTCAAATCTATTAGAAAATACAAGGAACTTAATTTATATACACTCAAGCAAAATTAACAGAGTAAGTCATTTTAAGTATTGATTAAACTGAAACACTTATTAACTATATGTAAATGAAATAAACAGGTATCTATCCCATTATGAATATTTGTTAAACAGTAAAGATATGTTAAAATTAATGATAAATGCGTGACCCGAGAGCTATTGTTGGAGTGGGGGATTAAAGTTACTGCGACAAGAGTTGGACGATTGCGTTTTGCTTGAAAATATAGCTTTCAAGGGCCAGATTTCCTCCGAATGTCTATGAGAAGTGTTATTTTCGATAATATTTTACTTTATCACATAATCGGCCTGTTATCCAGTGAATTCGCCCGTGTAATATTTTACATATGTCACTAGTGTAATATACCCTGGAGCGTTTTTCTTTTGGCGTGACGTCATATAATTTAAGTTTTCTGAGTTATGTGATAAAAAGTATCGTAAATTTGTTTTCATTTCATATAAGCTTTTATGAAATTTGTCTCGAAGGTTTTGATTTTCATGTGAAATGCCATGTTATCAACAGCTAAGGTCAGTTAAGGCCTCCATATGTGTTATGTATGCGTGCTTGTGTATATGTGTACTGAATGCAGGGCATGTTGGTGTACCGATAGGGCGGATCTGATGACGCTCGTATACCGCTTTGTTAACACAACTGAGTGAGACAATATATCAAAGTTTTACTTAACTTTCTACACAAACAACGTACGTATTAAACGTGTCGCAACGTTTCAAGACTGACTGGCCCCTTCGTCAAGCTATGACTGAGTGAGCGATTTGTATTATTTACCTGTACAACGATGTGACGAAATGGTATTTTTTATGTCACTCTACCCGAGTGTTCTAAGTTTTCCTGATTTTGATTGCTTCTTTGATTTGTCTCGTTTTTGTGTGTTGTTCCCTTTCAACTATCTTGGCATTGTCTCAATCGACGATGTATAAACGGTCTTGAAACGTTGCGACACGTTTAATACATTGTTTGTGTAGGAAGTAAAACTTTGATATAACACATTTCCAAACTGATGAATCTTATTGAAGATATGAGTGTGATAATATTATCTTTGTGTCAATGTGGTATTTAGTGATATTTAAAAGTAAGAGTAAGATATGAACTCTAATGCTCTGCTGAGCATCTATCTTGAGATGCAGTGATATCAATAAACAAATCTGAATAATTTAAAAGCACTTTTTGTAAATACGCTTAAAATCACCTTTCCAAGGGGCAGGGCAGGTGAGTTAATGTAATGAAAGAAATATAGGCCATAGTATTTTATTCATAAAATGTTGCAATAAAGCGCGTTTGTTTAAATGGGCGACAGACTCATTTAAAATTTAAACAAGGGTCAATATCTGAAATAACGTTTGAAAAATGCTTTTGAATAACCAATTAACCTAATGTCATGATACTTGACATATACAAGAATTATGTGAAAGCTATAACCCTTCGACTAGTTTTTGAGGTCATATGGGTTGAATGATGTTAAGTCAATACATAATGAAGTCATTATACAATTGTTGTAAGTTCTTTCAATTCTTTAACCAATATGACTTGGATTATGATAGAGATATTAAGCAAATTATGTGATGGGATGAAGGGCTGTCAGGTTTGTTCAAATAAATGAACCCGACCCACTTTTAACGTTTTTGGTTTTGTGTTTGATTTGTTTGGAATTTTCCGTCCTCTTAACAGTCAAAAGTCTTTTGAAGACGGTGTCCATGGATGAGGGGGCCACTTAAGTGCTACTTTAAAGTGACAGTTCACTGAAATGTCATAACCTGGACACGGCAGTCTTGTTAATGTAACAGGCTGCAAATGTGTTCAAACTTCAGAAGTGCTAGCATGTTTCTTGTCATCTTCGTTTTAAAAAATTGTTCTTTGATGGTCATAGATGAAAGATGCATTTGCCGACAGTATAACATAACGGGTGATCGATACAGGCAAAAGGCGTAATTGCTTCTTGTCAAGAACTACACTTTTACACTGTTCTAATAGCGTATTATCAGAATTTCTCATCTGTATGTCCAGTCAGAAACCTAAATTATATTGAGCTAGACACGAAATTTCATTTACCTTAATCAATTTTGTCTATTTGTTAAATGGAAAATCAGAAACTGAAGCTTCGAATCATATTCATTCTTGCCAATCAACCATTATTCACATACATACTAGCCAATCCATTACAATGCCACAGTGCTTAAGTTAATGTGTCCAGTGTTGGTGTCAGTGTATGGTGAATTCACAATGCACATGTGAAACAAGGGTATACTCAGACCATTAAGTGTAATGCTTACCATACCATACTATTCTGCCTTCCAATACATTTTATTTTATTATACGATCAGCACATACACATACGGGATACTGGGTTATATGACTGTCTAACGCCAGTAATCTACCTCTGCTGATAGGGCACTCCACGTCCAGCCCTCTATCCTTGTTAAAGGCAATTATTGATAATTCAATAGTTTAATAACACCATCACTATACACCGCTCGCTGATCGGCTCGGGGTACGACAACATCGGACACTCAACATTGTTTATTCATAGATAAGATTCCCGCGTTGCACATAAACTTTACTCCCCTTCGAGAAATAAATGCCAAATATTCATAATCTTCAACGAAGGATATTTATCTAGGCTTTATTTCAAAATATAATTAAATTGAAGATCAAATCGATTCGGTACATTGTTACGTATTGTGGATTTACCGAAATAAGACGCCTAGCTATGTCAGATTTGTACGCGTTTCCATACATAGTGTTCGTATTGGGCATGCGGCTTAGGTCTACAGTAGAACTATTGCAATGTGTGAACTAGTGTTATACTTGATATCGAAGTGTTCAGATTTGTTTTTCCCTATTAAAGATGCCATTAACATCAGTGATACCATCCTATCTCATAAATCCGTCGAAGTGAAATACCACCCTATTTCAGATACAAAAGTACCCCAATCATTGCATACAGTAATTCTTAATCAATTGATTTCAAGCTTTTCAACTGAAGTAAGTGCTACACAAGCTTCACATTTTTTACTTTAGAATAACGTCTCCTCCAGTATCCACTTTTTCTAAACTGTTAATCAACTATGGTTAAACTTGACACAGTATCTTGCAATCTAAATTGCATTCATTGTGTTAACCTTCGAGTGCTTTTCATGAAGTGTCCAAAGTATCGAGATTTCTACTAACAATTGGTATGTTAATGTCAAAATAATGATCGACTCTGTGGATCATTACGCCAGACTATGGGTAAACAAAGACATGTTCAATTGAATTCAGTTTCAGTTTTGGTTAAAATTTGTCAGGGCTACCATTCAAAGACAAATTCGTTGCTTAAAATCGAAATGAAAACAATACACAAGTCTTTATTTTTTTTAACCAACTTGCAAACGACATTCAACGATCTGCATGGTATTATGTATCGGTGTCGGCAGAGATCATCTAGTGACGCGATCTTTTTCTATAAACACTCTTATATTTCCTGTTGTCAGCAAAGAAATAGTCTTGCTTGATAATTCAATTTTTAATATACAGTGCCTAAAACATTACCATCTTTTTGAAAGACAAAACATAAGCGAATCATTCTTTTACTGAACAATATTTCGTAATACCAGTGAACGATTAGGATACGGACCCGATGCGTTTGTATTGGGATTGCGAAACTTCTGTTGCTATCGTGGTTCTTGATTAGAGGCCCTGTCAATACTTTTATTTGACATAGGTTTTCATGTCGGGTGTCTCCGATGAAGAAGAGGACGCTTACCCTTTCAGAGTTTATGGTCTGATTCTCTTTGTAAATTTTCCCATTGTTCATAAGATGCTCTAGTTTTTCAGTGGTCAACACTTAACAGTAGCCCTATTAAAACGTTAGTTTTCAGTTTTGACACATAGTTATCGATATACAGAAAGGACGGTGGTGTATTTTACGTGGTTAGTTTGATCAACGTGGTAACGTTTGGTACCTCTTTGTACTATTGGTATGTCCCCTCCCATACATCATGCTTTTGCATCAGAAAATCAGACATGAACAACACCTTTGGGAATGCCGTTAATCATAAATCATTATTTGAATAAGACGGCGCCAAATTTCTGATATGAAATTTGTTTATTTGGAAATAATTCAATTTTGGAATAACCACTGTGTCTGTCTCATAACAATGTCCCGTTTTTACCGACTTTAATATAATTATCTACTCCGGGCAAAACGCGACAAATCGCCAATCCACAAGGGACCATCACATGCAAAGAACCATCAACTTGCTCAACAAAATATGTTGTGTTTGACTCCCATGGGACATCTGCCAAAACAACGATTTATCTAAAACAATGTATGTATACAAATTATATTCCGTGGAATTGAATAGCATTGATCTGATGTGTGTTAAAATAGTGATTCGTTTTGAAATGAGGCAAAAACCTATCCATTTCTTTTTCTTCAATGTTCTCTACTCGTAATTGCAAAGTTCCCACATAAATAATCTCTGATGATAGCACGCATCGGGGAACAACAAACTTTCCCCCAAACCAGTATGGAACAATTTCGAAACTGTAAAACGTTCTACCAGTCGAACATTTGCCCTCCAATGGTTAAATCCGTTTTTGTTCTGATAATTTTGTCTTTAATACTATACACAGTTAAGTACTAATATTTAAGTTCATAATAAATACACTAAAACATTATCCATGTATTTGGAAACTGGTATTTATATGTTTTCGACGAAGAAAACTTTAATTTGGAGTCATTTTTATACCTGGATTGGCTTGTTTATTTCATTAAGGAAAGCGTTATGTTCGAAACTTTATTTTTATTTTCATTTTAAAAATCTCTTGGTTATAAATAAAGGAGACTATCCAATCCGCTGCGTTCATAATATTAGGTATGCTATTACGCTTCTGCAGCATTAATGGGAATCACTGCGCAATGCTATAACAAAAGGGTTCTTAACATATAATTGGCTCTGTATGGATATAGTAAATAACAAAAACAAAAAATAATGAAAAATACCATGTCAATGCTTACATACAGTAATATACAAAACTTATTGGATTATCTAACTTGATATTCCCATTATTGTTATATGACCTTAGTTGTTAAAAGACTTAAAACTGCAAACATACACATCTGTCATGATTAGTCAACGTGTGTTCTGTATCTGATTGTGTTCATAGCCGACAGGATTGGTTTTACAATTTCACTACCCGCTACATTTCGTTTATATTCCTACGTCTTGTTTCTTGTGCTGTTTGTTTAACTGATTGGTAGCGTAGAACAGCATAAGTTTTCATTTTCATACATGTACTTCTTTTCTAACATTATACTTTTTTGGTCCCATACTTACATGTAGGTACATGTAGCACTGGTGTTTACTAATCGCCTAAGAATTATTATTTGTCAACTCTTCATTTTAGTTGGTCCAATAAACAGAGAACTTTTTTGCCGACCTAGTTTTTTTGGGGCCTGTCTGTACGTGGTACAATATTAATTTTGATTATTTAGGTAACGATTCATGATCATAACTTTGCATCAACTCGTGAAAGAATTTGACCCTATGGGCATTTATTACAAAACTTTATTCGGCTTCTTAAGGCAACATTCCTGTTTTAGTATTACTTCCCAACTGTGTACTGTCTTGTTTGTTGTAAATGGTCAATTATGCGTGTTGTGTATGAGTGTATGTATGTTGGTGTATTTGCCTCCTTGTGTGTAATGTATGTGTGCTGGAGGCAGGGTATGCTGGTGTATTTGCCTCCTTGTGTGTAATGTATGTATGTTGGAGGCAGGGTATGTTGGTGTATGTGCCTCCTTGTGTGTAATGTATGTGTTCTGGAGGCAGGGTATGCTGGTGTATTTGTCTTCTTGTGTGTAATGTATGTGTGCTGGAGGCAGGGTATGCTGGTGGATTTGCCTCCTTGTGTGTAATGTATGTATGTTGGAGGCAGGGTATGTTGGTGTATGTGCCTCCTTGCGTGTAATGTATGTGTGCTGGAGGCAGGGTATGTTGGTGTATGTGCCTCCTTGCGTGTAATGTATGTGTGCTGGAGGCAGGGTATGTTGGTGTATGTGCCTCCTTGCGTGTAATGTATGTGTGCTGGAGGCAGGGTATGCTGGTGTATTTGCCTCCTTGTGACAGCGCGGATATGATGCCGCCTTTATAGTGCTATGTTACCGTGGCGAAGGCACCCTGCATTGCATTCCGCTCAGCACCATTATAATGACAAAGGTTGAAAAGGTTGTTGTCATTACCCCTCAATGTTGAACGTTGAGCAGAAAATAACAACTACCATATTAAAGGACTCTGGTATGTCCCAGATAAATACATTATATTTTGTTTATCAGAACTATTCACATATTATGCATTGTCTTTTGTTCGATAGTTGGGATTGTAGCACTCCTTTTGTTTTTTTTTCTTACATGTAAAAGTCTATTGTCGAACTTCTCGCCGACTGTACTTTAGTAGGTCCAAGTGATCGATAGAACGGTTCCGTCTTTGGTTCCTTTTCTCGGTGATGATACGTGATGGAAATTGCACCTCTTTTCGGTCTTGATGAGGTCGTCGACGTCATTAGCAAGGCTAACGGGTAATCTTCCACAGTTAAATGATTTGATCCAGTTTTATTGTCACGGACACTCTTCCATTAATAAGATTTAAGTAACTATAGATTGGGCATTAGTATATTTACCATAAAGTTACACGGCATTCCGTAGGTAATTAACGAACATGTGTGTAGAAGGTAGTAATGATTCTGTGTGTTTAGGAGTTTTAGTGTAGCAAACGAAATCAGTACATACTAAATCTTTTTAAAACAAATATATATACGGCTCGAATCACACTGTAGGGTTTGTGTTGACTTGTGCGGTTTGATATTGTAATATGTTATTAAAATACATACAGTCAAAGAGATTTTGGACCTGATTAGACAGGACTTCCATTGTGAACTGGCTTATTATTGTCCATTTATTTGCCTTTACATGTTCGATTTAAATACGCTTATTATTGCGATCTTGTTGTTTAGAAACTGAAAACGAGCAGGGTCAGGTTTATTTGTCATTATATCACTTCTGCATAATATCTACATCAACCCATGTAAGTAAAATATTGATGAGAGAAAGAATATCCCTGCTGGTACCCATTACATGATCGAAAGAGGCGATTAATGTGGATCTCTGCAGAATTTGATAGCAACACTTATAATTCTTTTATTTTCTTTCCTTTTCAAACGCAATTCTTGGCGATACCTTACACTTTTGACCTTGGTTTTGAGCGTTGGACCAAGCAAGAAAGGTTAGTCATTCTGTCCCGTAACAAAGACTAACAAAAGTCCTTAAAATTGGTACTTGCCGCTGTCTGCTCAACGTTCAGATTTGAATGGGTGGTGGTAATCTGGACGCAGTCGTGGTGTGACCGTAGCTGTTGCATAACTTGTATTGTACGATATAATTGTATAAATTTAACAATGTATCTATATATATCTTTATTTAAATAACGAGTTCAATTCTAGATGTGATACAAATACCTCCTTCAAATAGAGCCTACTATTTTGAGAAACACTGTAAATGTTAAAACTAAAATATAAACACAGGAAACAGTGACTGTTTTTCATTGAAATAATAAAAATGAAGGTAAGGCAGGTGCTCTTGAAGGGAACAATTAAGACATACAAAGTCGCAAAGCACAGGCATATTTCTACAATGTTATTGATCTTATCTACAGTTGTGATGACTCCGTTTCAACTTTGATGTTCCGTTCGACTTTTGTTATACTTATATAGAACAAATCGCCTTAAAAGCACATATAGACCTATATAGATACAGCTGTTGATTTGTATATTACACTGCAATTCAGCTTATGTCATCGCCATGTAGCCGGACGAGTGGCGTATATGTACACATGACTTCCGTCCGTGTTGGCTTTGTTTTAGGGTTTACGTCCTTGTGATACAAATGATGTTAAAAAACATACATCTATGGTGTAAAGTTTAACATCCTAGGTACAATCAACAGCCTCTGTTTTCTACCAGGATATAAATATTTTTTGTTGGTATAGCGAATGAAAATCACAATGACATTACGCTGCAATAACTGCTAAATTGTAAATTCATCCTAGTATTAGTTTGATTAAATTCATGTTAGCAATACTGACAAGAATATTAGATCTGCATCATGAACCTGCATTTAAGATATCCAATGTTTAGTTTATCGAATTAAGGTATCGTTCGATCCCGCGCCCGGGCGGTTGGGGGACATGTCCGGTATAGGGTTACTATGCACTGTGTTTGTTCAGCCCTACTTTTACAAAAATGTACGGCTTCGGAAATCTATACGTGACACTTGTATGAGAAATACAGAATTAAATAACTAACGCACGGCCGTTAAGGCAATACATTTGTGAAGAAATTCTAACAATGTAACATTATTACTGAATGCGTCCCTAGAGTTTAGGTAAAGTGAAAATACATCACAAGTTGTTTGAAAATTAAATATATTGTTATGAGTCATAAAACCATTAATCGCACTTCGGACAAAAATGTCCAAAAAACATTGGTTTAGAGGTGTCACGTGGTGACCCTCTAATTTTCTATAGAGGGTCAGTAGGATTCCATTATAAGGCAATATGGCCGCCCATTGCTCACCGCTTCAAAACTCAAACAATAGATACGGGTACCTGAATATTCTCACAATTAACAAATGAGAAAACGTTAACGATCTGTGTGATATCTTGTTCCAAGGACAAACAAATTGTTACATGTTATGTTTTTGTTATATAATTTATTTTATTTTCATTTATCAAAGTTGATTAAATTTGTTAAATGTTCATATTGTTTTGTTATGCATTACATCATTTTCATTTTAAGCAAAAAGGGTCCTCGATGCGATAAATTCGTTATATAGTCAGTTACTGACCCTCTACAGAACTATAGAGGGTCAGTAAGATGTATTGGAGGCTCGGGCTCCGCCCTCGCCCCCTATAGATCTTACTGACCCTCTATGGTTCTGTAGAGGGTCATTAACTGACTATATAACTAATAATATCTTAACTGATAGTCGTGACGTCGTTATTATCGTGACGCCATAACCGTGACGTTTGAGAAAACTGAACGACGCCCCTGTGTTGGTCGGCATCAACCGCGAATAAGAAGAATTAGAGGATGTCCAATGGTTTCACATTGAATACCATATATGTTCCAAGAGGATGTCAGTATAACGATATTTTCACGAATACGAAACAGGATTAAAATATCAGTATAGTTTCCCGTACAAGTGAACTATGTATGGTATTCAAGAGCAAAATAATTTAATATTTTCAAAAAATTGAAAGGTCGCGGGATCTAAAGATTATATCGTCAGTGTCTTTAAATGTTTAAAAAAAATGTGTGATACTTCATTACATTTTTATATTACTACTTCTCTTTGTCAGGAATAAATATCTAATCACCTAATGATGCCGACGAAAAATGTCAGATACACCTAATGTCCACATGTCTATTACCAAGCCATATTAGGCACCATAACTTGTCACTATGATGTGACCGAGTGTATTGTCAGCCACACAAGCTATTACATATCAATCGTACCATGACCAATTTGTCAGATACACTTATTTATCACAAATCTGTGTCACTACTTAATCTTTTAAGGCACATTATCTTATTTTTTGGTTAATAAAACCGACACTAATTTGTCAGGTAACCTTATGTATTAGGTTCCCCTGGCGACCTGATGGAGGTCTACAAAATATTGTCCGTGAAATATGACTAAAGTTTCCGACATAATTAATAATAGGTAAAGTTTATCAACACGTGGACACAAATTTAAAATTTACAAATCGCATTCAAGATTAAATTATGGATTTTTTTCGTTTACACAGAGAACTGCTGATTTATGGAACAATCAAATTTAAACAATTGAATATAAATTAGTTGAACACTGGCAAAACCAAGTGCAGACATACAGTTTTAAAGACAAATCGAAATCTAAACGTTGCAACTTTAAATATGTTTTTATTTTAGCAGTCCTTCAAAGGATTTTACAATCTTTATTTTGTCAGAATAAAATCTATATATCACTAGTCTATGTAGTTTATTTCTATGCGAAATACCTCATCACGTACATATAACTGAGTGTGTTTTGGCACAATCTTCAGTCAACTCTACCGAGACTAATAGGGTAGGTTAAAGCTGTATAACATGTCTATATTGTTTCCCGTTAACTTGTCAAGCCAGTCGTTCTGGTAGTGTTAATAACGAGTACAGATAGTGCATATCCACACTGTTATGTCACGAAGACTACAAGGAAGTCCTCCTGGTAATCTACACTTTTGTGATACCCTATTGTGTTCTGTATCTGTTCTTCACTCGTACAAAATGTCAGTTGTCTGTTCGGTAGCATCGTCCTTGGAGTTTTCTTCTTTTACTGTTAATAATATTTGCGCTTTCAAATTTCTATTCTTTGATGGAACGTTTTTCACCATAACTTATTGTGTCGTCTATATCCAAAAAGACATTTTCATTTCAAGAGAGGATTTCGTATTAGCCGAGTGTCAATGGACATTGATCTTTTGCTGTTTCAATACACACAAACATTAATCTACTCAGACAGATTCCGGTAGAATTGCTGTGATATTTGAGTCATATTTAAGCCTGACTTCAACAGAGTTACTCTCAGTTACCGCATAACCAGGGATCTGTTTCGGATCAAATTTTACCCATTTGCATATTCAAGTGTATAAGAGAAAGCAAAATAATATAAAATAGAATATTTCAATTATTACCGAATAGAAATGTGTTTGTGACGTAACTATGACGTCATATTGAGATTGCCTGAAAACGTGGAACATGATGTTAAAAGGATTTATCATCATTTACTAGTTATGGAAACAAGAAACTCGGCAGTGGATCGATATGGGCGTAGTATCCGCCTATCACGAGATATGATTGAATCACATGGACCTACACGACATACGAAAGTATTTATGTGTCCGACATTGTGGTCAACTCCTCTCGTACACGTCGTCTGGGCCGGAACAAAATGGAAATTACGGAGATTATTCAGACTTATCACCAGTGAATCAAGCATTTATGGGCTTTGATATTAAATATCAAGAGGTGATTGATTGTTTTCCCATTAGCATGCATAGTGTTATTTTTTACAATTATACCCAGGACATCTGCACAATCACACGCTGAAGTACCAACGGGTTGTTTGATATCTAAGTTAGGTGTTAAGTCTGCAGAACATAAAAGCGTTGGATTATATGAATTATTAACAATATGCATCTACGTCATATACTTTCTTGTCGGGTATTCCATACTTAGAACAGGCATAGAACTGTAAACAGTTTTAGACGAGGTATAACTCAGACATTGTACGAGTGTATGTATTTGAAGTATTATCATCAAATCATATGTCTTTGATGTGTGTGAGATTTACTTCCGTCGCTAATCCAGATCAAAATTAAGAAAGCAGAGATGTACAACGATATAAATATATATATATACATACTTTATGAATTTAGATATGCACGTGATGACCTTTATTATGTCCCGGTCTGGGAACAGAACCCACTGCCTTCCTCACCTGGGTGAACACTCACCATTAAAGCCAAAAGTAAGGTGTTGCCTAGCAAGGCGCTAAGCAATCAAAGGTAGCTAGAAATTTAGAGTAATTTGAAGATCCCTAATATTTGAATGGGTTTCAGCATATTTATTTTGGACGCTTTTGTTTCGCAAGGCACAAAGGCAACTTCTACAGGGGGTTCCCTCATTAGTCGCCTTTTGCGATACATGCATTGGGTAACAGCAGTGTATCCTTTTCTCGATTTCCCACCAGCAGGGCTGTATAATGATTACTGATATTGAGATATAAGACTTTTTTTTTTTTTTTTTTTTTTTTTTTTTTTTTTATCTGTGATAGGATGTACAGATACATATACGTGTACATATTTGATCTCGAAGTATCTGGACAATGGCATTATTTTGCTAATTCGCACTGATGTAATTAGTGGCCAACCTTTTGTTGTCACTCGCTGTTCGATAGTTTCGCAACCAAACATGGTTTGCTATGAAGCACGGGATGTATGTCGCACTTGATCATGTTATAAACCAGAAGTGGGTACATTCCTGCCTTTGGAGGATGTCAGTCGCTCTAGAAGAATAAAGACATCCGTTTTGAGTCGGGAGAATGATGTGAAGGGATCGACAGCTTAACAAACAGACTGCACGCAACATGTAGTCTTAACGAAGAAACATATATTCCTGTTTATTATCAAATTATTCTCTATCTTTTTCAAACTGGGATCTTGAGATTTTCACCACGGTCGTGAGGAGCCTACTTGTCTCGCTAGAAGTTTGTATGGCCTCGGGTATCGCCTGTATTGACATATAATTTCAACTGCTCAACGTCATGGCAAGCACCATCTACACTAATATTAGTGAGATGATTATATTCTTGTACACATAAAAATAGAAATAAGGATTTGATAAAAAAAAAAAAAAGTGATTGGCCTCAGGATTACAATATGTTTCAAAGAAGAAGTGTGTATCCTTTGTAAAAGTGAGATGAATATATACTTATTCATTGCATCAGCCAAAAGAGCTTTTCGCTAAACTGTTAGTTGGCCAGTATGGATCTACAATGGATATGGTTATTTGATGCTACTAATTTCTTGATTTAAAGATTATCAAATAAAAGCTTAAAGTACATCAAATTGTTTAACACTTGACAATGATTTTAACGAATACGTCTCGCGCACGCCATCTGAAACCACTGGGATCCCGCTGTATCATTACACATAACCCAATGCCCCCCTTCAAACGTAATAAAATTTCGGGAGAACACACAGACGCCGATTTACCGTCTGCCCGTCGCGCGTTTTCTCTCCCCTTTTGGTTTGGTGAAATAACAGTATCTCATTTCATGCTATGGTAAGAAGAATCACATTTATGTGTGTCTTGCAGAATCTATGCTACCATCTGTCTTCAGCTAAGGGACCATTTTATTTGATTTTCTCTCATGCCTGTCTTCTAGCTAAGGAGCATCTGCTTTGTTGTCTCCTCACCACAGCTACGGCAATACAAGGACTCATGTGATGGAGCTACATGAAACTATTTAACAGTGGGAAATCAGTATCATTGCAGCGCCAGAAATATTACCCAATCACATTACTCTGACAACGGTATATCCTGTCCTTACCAGCACCGATTCAAAACTTTACATCAAGCAGAGAACATTGATTGGTTTTGTTTTATTTTCTTTAACGTCCTGACAGATAAGGTCATTTAAGTGCGTGTCTCCATGTCTGTTGTGTAAGCGTGTATGTGTGCCGGAGACAGGGTATGTTGGTGTACCTGCCTCATAGTGCTATCTCACCGACATACCATGCCGAAGGCACCCAGCACAGTATTCTGCCCGGTCACATTATATTGAACCAGTAGTTGCCATTACCATAAAAGGCTGAACGTAAAGCAGGGAATTACAACTTCCAATTTTTAAGGACTTTGGTATGTGCTGGCCTGGGAACAAAACCCATTGCCCTCCTCACCTGGGCGAACGCTCATCATTAAAATCGAAAGTGAGGTATTGCCAAGCAAGGCGATAGGAAATAAATATGTAATTTGGTTGCTTTTGTTTCTCCAAGCAGAGGGCACAAAAGCAAATTCCCAATTAGGCAGGAGGTTCCAACATTAGAACCGCTGTTTTGACAATTGGTTTATCTCGGTCAGGTAAAATAATTCATAACCTCTGTTCTGGGCTTGCGTTCTAAGTAGCATTGTCAAATGAGGGTGAGGAAAAGAAAAATAATAATAAGAAAGTTAAGATTTGTTTGTTTCTGGTTGAACGTTCTTGCAACAGCAAGGGTCATACGGTTAAATGGTTTACCACACGACTGATACACACCCCAATGTCATGTTATACGGTTAACCACACGGCTAATACACACCCCGTGGTTGCTTGGACAATGTAGTTCTAGTGAATCTACATCGATATACGAGTAAGTTTATGAAATACGCAGTGAACAACACTATTTGTTCCTTTCATGGCTTTTAAATTTTAAATTAAGCAATTTGAGAAGCCCTTCGAACTTTTCTTTTAATTTACAATGGTCGTCATGCACGAGCATTGATTGCCACACTGCTCATGGATTGACGCGGTCAGACCGAAGCCGCCATTGTTGACGTAACCGCCAAAGAAATTTGAATGTGCATCCATGGAATCAATGGCATAAGAAGTTTGTCAGCAATCTTTTGTTTTATGATTAGACATAATGGATCCAGTACATAGTTTTCAAGTTCATACATGTAATTTGCGTGTACATGGATTCAAATAATTAATTTAATGTTAAGTACGACATCATTTGTATGATAAAAAGTGCTATTGATATCGATTTGATTTCATTAGTATTTGCATTCAGTGTTTATGATGCATTTATATAATCTTCTTTATGATGGATTTATCATTTTATATAAACTAAAACTTCTCTCCATCCATGTAGAACAGATTACGAATTATATAGGATAGTGTTCCCATGTTCTTATTTGTTACAGCATTTTCTGTAAACAAATATATAGCCGTATGACTGCCAAATTTAATTAAGTTATGTTGCACATGAATGCAGGAAGCAAATTTGACAGCAAATTGGCGGCCGATGGAAAGGACAATTTTATTACCATTAATAGAATCTCCATAATCTTAAACTGACTATATATCCGAGACTATTGCGCACAATTCCGAATGAATGTTTAACCATGATCCATAAGTGCCCCGTGCCTTGTTAACGTACAACCACAAACCAGGAGGTCTAACCAGGCAGTCGTATGTGCATCAAGATTGAACACCGAGACAACTAGGAAGCAACAGCCGGACATGAATACGCACATCACGTCAACTTGAAGTCCCAACACACCATATCGATACTAGGGAAAGGTCGGACGCCAAGTCAGAGGATGCATGTTATAGTGAAGTTTCACTATGTGTTGGGAGGTGTTCTTAGATACAAATGTCAGATATTGGTACCTACATACAGTTTGTCTTTTTGTTTTTGCTGTTTTTATTATCATTAGATGCGTATGTGTATATATATGCACGTAAGTGCAGTTGGTCAGATATTTATGATAGTGTATCGTTTTCTTTGAACACAATCAATCCAATCAAAGAATATGCATGACTAGCATGACTTTGATAAACCATGGAAACTGTAATATTTATAATATGATAAAAAAAACATGTCCTGCATCCATTTAAAGAACCACGGAAATGTTTACATGTAACTTGATATGGCCATTTTCTGTTAAAAATTGATTGACGATAAAAAAAACACCACAACATTATACATGTACATAGTAAGTATCTGGCCAAGTCTACAGTGAGGTCATATCTGATGAAGTACAATGATAACGTATCATAGAAATGTTTACTGTACTAGTTTGTTTAGGGTTTTGAATTCTTAAAAAAAAACCGGCCATATAAAGCCGTTTACAACAGAGGACATGGCCACTTTAAACGCGAATCTCAGAACAGGTGTCATAACACATCAACTGGTGTCATTACACATCAACAGGTGTCATTACACATCAACAGGTGTCATTACACATCAACCGGTCATATTATCTTGACAACGGACTAGACTATACTTTCGTAGATAAAATTCATTGGAAATAATCTTGGTTTACTAACATTTAAATATCTACATAAATAATGGACGTTTATGTTGGCAGGATGTCCAATACCCTGACAATATTTACAGAGCAAACAATCAACTGTATACAAGTCTTGACGTTATATAACATGAGCTGCAAGCTAATCGGAAGTACACTTAGTTACCCAGGTCACATCCCTACAAAGCATGATATAGCCGTGGAACACTGATGATGCATCGTTATTGGGCCTTTCTATTAGTTATTGGACTGTCATCATTCTGTGTACTTACTATACGTCAGCTTTGACTAAACTCTGCAAAACCCCAATATCGAGATTTTTTAAGGATAATTATAGTCGGCAATTATATAATCAATAATTAAAAAGCGATGCTGATAAAATGGACGTTTCATTGTCGATTATTGGTCCCTCCGAACAAAAGTTCATTTTGTGAATATGCAAGTTAAATACAGCTGCAAATGCGCCAGTCCAAGCAGCGTACAGCTGTTACACGTGTTCCTATCACATATCAAGGACTGAAATACATATGTAGTGATATATCGCATATGGACTGAGTTTATGACTAATATGCGAACATCCCACAGTAAGAAATGGGGGCACACTAAAGCAACGACCAAAAATGCTGCATTATATATGTGTCATCCAATCAACACTAATATATCATTCATTTTCCAATTAAAATGGTTGAGATTAAAATGTTTAAATTGGGGAAGCATGTCTGCCCTCTATTGACTCTGTTAATCAACTGTCTAAGGAATGGACAATGGAGATACCAGCCGTATCACCGACATTGGTCACCAGACTAAATATACTGAGGTGCTTTTCTTATCAATTGCGATGTTTTAGGCTATGCTGAGGACTATATTAGCTGTCTCAAGTTATCGCTGTAATTGGAATGGACGGACGAGCCAGGGTTAACATACTGTCCGACATGTTTTCAATGTATTGAGCAGAGGTTTTTGTGTATGCCAAGGGGTGTCGGCCAGACGACATGTATGCTTAATCATTGGCTGTAAGTTCATCCAAGCGTTCTGAATAAGTATAGATCGACCGTAGACATTAGAGGAGAGTGCTGCACTGTCCTTAACCCTATATACCAACATAATCATCTGACACCAGAGACCTATTGCAGCCTCTCCATGCCCGTAACAGTCAATATAACACGTGGTGAGACAACCCATTAGCGAACTGCAACTGACAAACAAAACTGGTATTGAAATATAGACGTGAATTGACATAGGTATTGATATTGTCCATTGAATGTCTACTGCCCATCACCAGTCCCCCGAGACATTCAGTGATTTGAGTATACAATCACCTAATGGTGTCTCGGGCTCGGCCGTATATGAACAATGTAACTACAAAAACAAAACTGCGTTAATTTGTAACGGTGTTGATTAAACTGGCAATAAGGTAATTTCACGTAAAGCAACATTTTCAATGTGTGTTATGTCCAGCGCTGTTGACATTAAAACTAATTTGGTTCAAATGGCTATGAGCAGATAAAACAAACATTTTAAAACTGAAAAAAGTCAATTGGCTTGGGTAATTAGCACTTTCTAAACACTTGACGCGTCGTTATACTAATGAAACGTGGTCCCATCAAAACCCTAACAAGTCCGTGGCGAAAATTTGATTGAGAGGAATGAGAGTATGACGTTATGTTTTGTTTTAATTGCTACAACAAATAAGCATATTGATAACAGATTTTTTGGATATCATTAATAACTGTATTCTTACAGAATGGAAGAGTAGGAAAATCGATTGTTTCCAATTTCATAATGCTTTATCGACCTGTAAACACATCTAGACGTGAATATATACATGTAGTTTAGCTAACAGCAAAGCATTTATATATGGCGGGATAATAATCGTTTCTGATAATTATCTTCAACCCCCGAAATAGAAAGAAGGACAGGTGGTATATAAACTGTATAATTTGAAATATTCGTGGGTATTATCTTTCGTGGCCTGAAGCCATTTATGTCGTTTCGTGGTACAGACATTCTTGGATACCCCCATATAAACAAAGAGTATTCAAGTATATCAATTAAATTCGTTGTATTTTTGTCGGGGTTTCGTAGCATCCACGACCACCACGATTGTTTATATACATCGAACATTTCATGTTATAAAGTACATATTATAATGTATGCCACTAGTCCTTCGTGCACTGCTGATTCATTCCTGAGATTGCCTATGCCGAGTTATTTACGCGCAAAGTGTACGATTTTCTCCTAACCTTCTGCTACTAGTTAGCATAATCGTGACCTCCGTGATTGGGACCATTTGGCTGTGATGTCACAAGTTCAACAGCTGTAGGAGCAACCATGAAAGGTACAAGCGATAGCAAGTTTTAAGGAATCGGATTTTGCTGACGATGACATCATATGCAGTTTGCATCCAGTCATATCATTTGGCAGAGAGTGGGTCTAATGGGGTAACACAGACTGGTATCATTGCATGACCAATTATTTAGCATTAATGGGAAATTAACTGAATTACCGTATCGGAGGGATATTAAACAACAATGCTTTCTTTGTTGTTCATCAACAATTTTGTTATTCTTTATTTTAGCTGGAAAATCTGTTTGCAATCACCTCCCTTACTCTACAGTGAGAACTCATTCTATCTTGTCGCCGCCGTCGATGCCATTTCGTGACTAGTTTCTGTACCGGATTATTTCTATTTCAAAACGCAATGTTTACAAAAGAGTTCAATGTTTGTGTCTGCATCACATGTATGGCATATTTAAATATCCACTCTGACCTACCCTATAATCACAAATTGACGGTAGTGTGTCCTCTTTGTACTAGGTCGACGAGTTAACAACATATTACCGACAAACAGTTTTACATTCATTAATGCTATCGGTCTCAATAATATTATCGAACTATGAGGTTAGAAATAAACTCTTTTTTTTAATATGATATACATAAATTATAATATCTTGGTTTAATAATGAAAATGATCTCGATCCACTTCCTTAGCCTACTTATGTGTGAAATTCGCGTACGTGTAAATTACACTAAAACTCATGCAGACAGCAGGAACCGGAACACACAAAAGAGTCAGTAGGTGGGCAAGGGAGTACCTGATATTATTACGTAGATTACGTGTCTGCCAATTTTCCATTTAAATAAAATGTCCTTAGCTGATATAACTGGAAAATTAATAAGGAATAAACTTCAGGTAAGTATGCATAAATAAAATGCGTAAGCACTGTCACAGATTGGGTTGCATTTTATGCAAACCCCAATATATACAACTGCATCGCCCGTAATAACGCATATACTGGACCATATTTTGCACTTGTTATGTCTGATCAGGTGATTCAATGATGAATAACTCGTATTTGTGAGACTTGAACACGCTGATTCATCAGTATATTTACTATTAATTACAAATGAAAAAGGTGCATTTGTTCCTCAATTCACTCGATTGCATGAAAAATAAAACCACGGAAACTATTCCCTCCCTTTACCTCTATTTAATGCAACGAGACAAGACAACTCATGCCACTAGTAGTACGTACTTATTCACAATGGTACACGTTTTTATTACTGGGGGTACAAGTACATATGTTGCTGCTCGTTATGAATATGAAATATTGTACCAATGCATTAAAGGAATGGGGTGCACTTACATTTGTCTTTATTATCAAGACTCTTAATATCACTTGGAATGTGATTTCGAAACATTAATGGAACTTATGCCTGATAATTGGCAAATTAAAAGATTGAAATCAAAACACTATTCTTTAACTTTTACCTGATGTGCAATCTTCACACAACAATTTCAAGAAGTTTGCAGTTGAATCAGCAGAAACAAAGCATGTAACAACGTAACCATTGTCTGCAGACACTTATATTTCCTGCTTGCAACAATAGACGAAAAACTAACTAATCATGCTTCTGTATTACACGTTTCCGAATACCGGCTTATGTTAAGCATACGAAACTGCCTCGTTTGCGATTGATTCCATATTATTTACAACATGTTATGACTGGTTCTTCTAGTTGCTCTACCAAACCTTTATTCAGACTTCTTATTAAGATTTTAAGAACCATTTCATCAGGGCAGCAGTCGTATTGTGAAACATTATACTCCGGCAATGGGGTTTACGGAATGTAGATTTTGAAAAGCTCAAAAGATCTTTTAATAAATCTTTAGCATCCTTTCCTCAAACTTTCTTTTATCAGAACATCTTGCTTATCCATTTCTTACACTGTCATACCTCATACCTAGGTGCAGAATACCTTCGTTGTCGTATTATGAGAGATATTACTTCAAACGGTGTGGAATTAGGAACATTTGGTAAAGTCTGAATGTTATAGACTTTAAAGTTGAGATTAAGCGTAAAGTATGAACAAACTTGTAACACAGCATATCCTGTCTTATTTTGTCTGTTCCTGTTAAGCAACATGTAGTCAAAACAAATCAATTGTAGATTTCGGTTTGCAAAATGAAGGAGGAGTGATCCTTCCGTGTCGCTTGATGGTGTAACCTGCTGTTACCCATTGCATGCGACTACATGTAAGTGGCGACTAATGTGGCAACCCCTGCAGAATCGGGGATTTGTGTTTGTGCCCTCTTCTTAGGGACACATAGCGATTAAAATAAATCTGCTGCATCCATTGCAATATTTGGGATCTTTATATTTATTTCTACTTCTAACTTCTTTTAATTATCGTTTGCTATCTTTCCTGTCTTCTTTCTTCTCTATCTACTTTCTGTTGAAGGCGGTGTCTCCCTAGGTAACCGTCCTTACATGACCCTGGCTGTTGCGATGACGTTGAACCCATAACAAACAAACAAATTATTTCCTAGCGCATTGCTTGGCAATACCTCACGTTTGAACGTTCCCCGATATGAGGAAGGCAATGGGTTCTGTCCCCAGGCTGGGGCATCCTGTTTAACGCTCATTATTAAGGGTAATGACAACAACTGTTTCACCAGTTGTCAATATAATGTGATGGGGATAGAAGCAGTGCTGGGTGCCTTCGGCATGGTATTTCAGTGAGATAGCACTATAAAGCCGGAATCAGATCCGCGCTATCACAAAGAGGCAAGTACACCAACATACACACATGAACTTGAGTGGTCCCGTCATCTGTGGAAACCGTGTTCGTATAACGTTATTTGTTGCGAGGATGCAAACCTCCTAAAAACAAATAAACAAATAAACAAATAAACACTATATGTATTAATTATACATAGACATTTTCAAAACTTGACATTGGGACACTGCCTATACGTTAATGTATCATAAAGGTTAATGAATCTCAGGCAGAAATATCAAAGGAAATCAGGACACTACAGCCATAATTTTCAAAGCGATAAAGTGATCTATCGCCGTCTGCCCATTCTTTGATAAATAACCAGAAATGTATCCAAGCATCCGTTTCCGGTGTTGTTTCAGGTCAGTGACAGTTATCGTAGTCTGACGGGAAATACTACCGGGGTAATTAACGATCTGCAGAGTGACGTGGGAAGTCTGCATACTGAAATTAATTTATTCAGAATGATGGAGGAATTGATAGGACTTTTACCTGCAAAGTTAATCAATGACGAGTTTTAATGTACATGAATATATTACAATATACATGTAGTCTGGCACATGGTTATTGTAGTATTATATCATACTAATATAGTATAATGCAGTATCGTATAGTATACAAAGTGTTCTATGGTATATAAAAATGCATGCAGTATATAAATCAAAGTGTTCAAATTACCTAGGTTTTTAAACTATCTTTAGCAACGATATAACCGAGGTCACTTTGTCAAAGTTCCTCTTCCAGAGGTCGATCACACGAAACGCTACAGTCCAGCGATCTTCTCAGTGAGCTAAATGGAAATTCTCATCTGGCAGGGTCAGTAATAAACTACTGGCTTTGTGACAAACAATATAGTATATTCCTAGTATAATATAATGTTTGTAGGAAGGAAAGTACTGTTTTAGCTTAGCGTGTTAACAGTGTGATAATAACCTCTTGAGGAAATGCTGCCTTTCTGAAGAGTTTTTAACACGTGACATGTTAGGCTTATTATAAGTAGAATTGTGTTCATTTGTGTTTGAATATGATACAACACCCCTGGTGGTACGAGACAATTTGCTGTTCCAAATTTTAGAGAAGAGTAAATATACCAAGCAAAACAGGATGAGCTACTTCCCAGTCAATATTGAACAGATATACCCCCAGGGCTCATTTCTCAGTGGCAGCCAGACAGTGACTGAGATATCAGACTATTAAATTTGACACTGTTATAGTTAAACTTTCATTTTAGATTCATTTCAAGAACGTTAGATTAAAGGTTTTAGCAATGTTTACGCACACTTTTACGTCGTATAGACAAATTAAATGGCTGTCAAGAAAAAGACAATCAAATTCAGTTCTGTTGATGTTGTAGTTTCATTTTATATTTCAAACAGTTAAATTGGACGTTTTCTTTAATATTTACACACTTCAACGTTGTGCAGACCGCTTAGGTGCTTGGATCTGTTTGTTATCGAACGAAGAAATCTTTGCTGAACGAAATGAACCGATACCAAAGGATCAAAAAGTGGTCTTTTTTGCAACTGTACGTAATTTTAAACTGTTCACCATGAATTATTTGTACAAGTGTCTAAGAAGGTGCACCTGACCTATGTAAATACATTCATGGTACACAAAGGCCATCGTTGATTTTAACATTGTTTACAGTCCTCCGGGAAAATGAAGTAAACGAATACTCCTTAGGATAAGTACTACAGCCTACGTAATGTAAAACAGCCATAGCATTGTTTACGAATAGCAAAATCGAACAACGCTACTCTGCTTTATCATATTTTATGTATTGGAGGTTAAAAGTAGCACAAGAATGAATTCGATTTAAAACCGAGTTACTGCGAACAAAATGTTATTTATTAGCACCGATACACATAATTTTTTTATCCTTACGCAAATTCAATATTAGATAAATTTCATGAATTATAGTTTTCAATTGTTAGCTTAATAGTACAGGAATTTGTCTATTTCTGTTAATTTTCTGAATAATCGATTGGCTGTAGAAATCCGATGTATTTGCAGCATTGCTAAACATTTAGCATCCGCCTATCTAAGTATTCAAACCTTGTTGTACAAAGAGTGATATTATCACATTGTTTGTTTCATAACAGCAATGTTTTAGATAAATGTGAAACCCATGTCTAAACCACTCGTACGCTCGGATAGCCGGCACAGATTACAATAAATTCTGACTGGGAACATGGTAATGAAATACAGCTGTGAAATGCAATTACAGATAGGAATTAATATGTCTATCAGTCAGTTTGATGTATATCTTTCTCCCACACGTTTATTTGTTTACAGTTCCATGAATTACTTGTGTGATTCATGCCTATCTATAATGTTAATCAGAATTTATTTGGTCATGTCAACTTTCTATATCGAAAGAGACGCACTCTAAAAAATTCGAAACATTGAAAAATCCTGCAAATAGGAATATTTGCAACTTTTATTAGTTAAACTACCGTGTAGTCATACAAACTCGAGATATAACATAAGATAGTCTGAATAAAACTGCAATACGTAAATTAAATTTTGGAACGGAACTATTTGATATCAGATGGAATAATGTTTACTTTTACGAGATAACTTAAATTTACTTTAGTAATCTGTGAAATTGAGGTTTAATGCTGCAGTGACAGCTAAAACGTCTGGTCAGATGAACCATAGACCGTGGATACCATAGACCATGGATACTGTAGACCGTGGATACTATAGATCGTGGATACCATAGACCGTGGATACCGTAGATACCATATACCTTGGATACCGTAGACCGTGGATACCATGGGCCGTAGATACCGTAGACCGTGGATACCGTAGACCGTGGATACCATAGACCGTGGATACCGTAGACCGTGGATATCGTAGACCGTGGATACTATAGACCGTGGATACTATAGACCGTGAATACCATAGATCGTGGATACCATAGACCGTGGATACCGTAGACCGTGGATACCATTCCGTGTTTATACTTTTCCTTTTCGCTATTTTTGTACATTACATGGTTTACAGCACGTCACATTATATCTCTATACCAGTAAAACCTGTAAAGTGTCCCTGCAAAAAACATTTTAATTTATTTATACAATTATTCTGGTTTAACAGAAAGAATGGTAAATGTAATTTAAAAGCTTATCGTGTTGATTCAACAGGCACGTGGGACGCGATATTGCGTGACGTATTCACCTAGCTGTTTAACTTGTCGAACAAATTAGCACTTAAGAAATAAACGACTCTGCTGACTGTTTAAGTCTTGCTGTGCTTAACAATTCGGTGTCAAACCCATTTGTATTGCCAGAGCGGAATCACATTAGAAACGTTTGTTATATAGTTCAAACCGGGGATACACTACGTCTTTGAAATGTAAGTTTTGGTTTTGTTAAATATCGTGCAAACGTGTCATTCTCTCAAGGTTTTTGCGCGTGGTTTATGGACCATTCGTCGCATATCACTAACATTTTCATACAAGATATAAGTAAATTAATTAAAACTGGTTAGAGTCATGTCAATTCCCATAGTGCTGAATGACTATAAACGCAGATTATTACCTTTTATCGTTCAGGTAATTCAATTGTAACTAGAAATGTAGTTTTGTACGTTTCCCTTTATTATAATTAGCCAAATTTACCTTTACAGTTTCTGGACAAAAGTGTATGGTATACGTAAGGCATATACCTATGTGACCGCACCTATGAAATAAGTATTTTTTGTAGAATGCGAAGAAGGAATTGCACTGCATCATACAGCTGTTTCGTCGCTCTAGGACTCATCGGTGATGCTAGGGGCAAAACAAGGAATTTCTAATAGACCTTAACTTCTGTCTAAACAGTTATGCATGAAACAAACTTGTTGATAAATGTATGTCTATTTCGATTCAATGTGTGTCTGTTCTTCGTTAAACCTCCCTTACTGATCCAGCATGATCAAAAGTAACAATTAGGCTGTTTAACAGAGACCAACTTCAGTCACGTGTGCATTGACACTTTTTAACTCTGGAAACAGGAGTGTAACCATGTACGTATTGCATTCGGTTAATATCTTCGAGGTGTTAAGAACGTACATCCATTTTCTTTCATAAGCGTTCCATGAACATATAAAAACATTTGAAGACGTGCCTTCATTTATGTATGTGTATAATGTATGCATGTATGTGTGTGGGTGGATGCTAGAGGTTGTATGATTGTGAATGTTGATATGTTATTGATGCCTTTACATAACACGGATTCGCCGCCGACTTTTGAGTGCAATCTCTATATAAAATCATGTCAAGGCATCCAGCATTTCAATGTGTCTAATATTAATAAGATCTGTTTTCTTTCATTGCAGCCCCTGTAAGAAGAATGACCAACACTTATGTGTGGGTGTGCTTAACATGCATGTACACGTTGCCTTCCCTGGTCTTATCTACCGAAGAACCACAGAAACAAATCACGCCCGGTGCAAGGTAACTGTCTCTGTTAGATATCAATTTTAAGCAAATCCATAACATATTGAGATGACACCTCAGATTGGCAATCAACTGGTCCCATCATAATTATTGTGAGATAGAAACCAAAAAATCCGAAGTGTTGCATTTTACTGATCGATGCTACATTACACATTTTTTCAGTGATCTCATATAAGCATTATATCTCCCATTATCAGTATCGAAAAATGTAGAATTGTCTAAGTTGTAATATCCTCGTGTCTCGTCAAGAGCTAGATAATGTTCAAATTATAAATGCAAAAACAAGGAAGTGCTGTTTGGCAGACATCTGCTGAAATATATAGGATTCCAATCACACACAAATTAAATACGTACACGGAAAAATGTGTTACAAACTATGAAATTTTCTCGTGAAAACTGTGAAACGAGTGAGCTCAACAATTGTATTGTGATGTGGGAGAGATGGTTGTGGGCACGTCGCCAATCCCTGATCTTCACACAGCCGTATTAACGTGATGTTTCCACAAATACTCCGTAGTTTAGATGGTCACATAATTATTGGACTTTGAAAGATTAATATACTCCATTTCAACCGACACATAGGCACTACATCGACTGTCCTGATTATACCCCACTTCTACCGACACATAGTCACTAACATCGACTGTCCTGATTATCATCACATCCCATTTCGAGGAAAACATCTTCGAAACTTTTTTTTTTTAAAGAAGGAACACTTACTATGCTATTTGGCTCGTTGTTTTTGAGAATAGATACATAGAAATTTCACATGAAGATGCTTAAACATGATTTTGTTAGAGTATCCTATGACAATGAATAGTGTGTGAGGTTGCCTCGGAATTTTTGATATTTCTGTTGTAACAAGGTAAATAAAATAGAAGATATGGGTCTGTATGCCTATCACAACAAAAAGCAAGAAAAAATCAAATGCAAATTGATTTTTATCAATCATTTACTTATTTAACAGAGCTGACATTGTTAATATTTTTTGGGTAAAGTCTTAAGAGCCTATTCCTGTCGGATAACTTCACGTCTAAATGTATTCAAAATAGAAATGATCTGTCTTACTTACAGATGTCATGGTACTCTGTACTTGTCTTTAAAAAACGTGAAATATCCGATGGAAATATAATCTAAATTAATATAAACTTTGTACATACATGAGTAAACAGGTAGACTCATATATATATATATACCGATTCTGATTGATATATAGTTACAGAACGAAAATAGTTATATGAAATAATTGTAATGTGCATGTAACTGTAGTAAAATGTGATTCTGAAAAAAAGTTGAATAAAAATAAGTACATAAAATCAAGCTTACAAATGGTCAAAAATGTTAACGGTAAGCATCATACAATACAATCTCTTATTGGTTCACTCCTTTTTATCAGAGAAAACCATGGAAAGGAGGCACCGCCTGACTTCCTATAGTTCAAACCTGTTTTACACATTCATTATCACTTTAACGAGAGGAACATCCGTTTTGCCATCCATGTAATGAACTATGACTGACTCACATTTGAGTTTTATTGAGTTTTAACACATTTTCTAGCTAGAATAGAATGAATCTACTGAAAAATGTTTCAGTATTTGGACATAATTACTAATCTCTTCTCACTTCACTGTCATCCAATACCTTGTGATATCCACATAACTGTAAACGATTACAATCTACATTGTCAGAAAGAAACTAGCAGACTGACGTGTTACACGTGGTGGTACCTTCATTAAATGATACGTGATGTTATTCAATTGATCATGTATTTCCCAGATGGGGTAAATTTCGAAATTTTTAAAATATCATCTTTCGTACGTTTCCTTATGAAACGTACTCCGGGAGATTTATGTCGTTAACTTTCGCGCAAGGTTATTAGTTAGTTTCTGACAATGATCCTGTTTCATCGTTAGAAACAACATTACATACTACTGGGATCATCGTCACGAGCTTATACACTAGCAATATTCTGATACTTCTTTTAAAGATAAAAAGTAAAATAAATGGATCTAATTCATATTCATAGGATGACAGCTAGGAAATGTTGTTTTTAAACGCGTAGCATTGTATATAATCCAAGCTAAGCTAGTGATTGGTTTTGAATAATTTATTTTTGAAATAATTATGATTTATTGTGAGATCTTACTTATGCTTACACATTGCAGATTGGTAAGGTCACTAGATGAAGCTCGACACGATATCAACGGTATGACTAACACCATCTCCAGCCTTGACGAAGAGCTAGCCAGTAAACAGTAAGGGTCCTATTACTACCTACGTTGACTGTAAAATATTCGTCTCACTGATATTATTTTGTTTTATAGATTTACGTTTACGGCTTAGATTTCATTATGAACGATCGGAATACTTATATTTCATTTAAGTCTTTGTGAAAGCTTACCGTTATACGGTTATCGTCCCCCAAGTTTTCCACTGAATGTTTGGATAAAGAAAAGCCTGTTATATCCCACTGCATGATCAGTGACTAGATGGGGCTATTAATAAGTTCCCCTGGCAGATTCGGGGTTTACATAATCAATTATAACACAATGCGACTCTTTCTAAGCCGTTTTCAGAAAAATGTGAACGGGTTCGGAACCATGTGAAAGTCAGTAAAATAGAAGAAAAAGAAAGCATAAAAGGTTCAAATCAATGCAAAATGTTTCCCAAGAATCGAGATAAATAATAGAATGTTGTTATTTAGATTCGGATACATGTTTGATAAGTAGAACCAGATTCAGTTGTATTAATATCATCAAAGCCGGGTTGTGTTAGGAAATGTAACTGTCAGTTTAGATCCAGGTCAAAGTTACATCAGTTTTGTCAAATCGAGGTCACGATTGACAGGCGGTATCAGCTTCATGTTTAAAATAAAAAGGTATAATGGAATTTGATTCACTCTGGATGAGTTTTTACCTGATGCATACCTATGCCAAATACCACATGTTGCCTGTCTCCGTCTAAACATGAAAACCTTGACATTTGCCTTCACATACTTTGGTCAAACAAAGAACAACCGACAAAGTAATGACATAAGGGAGAAAATTGTAAGCTGTTCTCACCACGGGAAATATCTACCCAATTACAACAAGTTAATTAAATGATCATTGCTATCTTAAATGTTTCACTTAATTAGTGGTTATCCAATGACCTTTTGTACTAATGTATGTGCTTTCGTCTCATTGATCCATGTCAATCATTGATTCATAGCCTGTCCTTATCAAGTAAGACGACCGGAGTTGGATTGGTGTTTTTGCTTTTTTCATTGACGGATGTACACGACACAGCGTTATGTTTCACCTCTACCTCAGCATGTTTCCTGCTGTTTTCTTTTTGCATAGGGGGAAATGCACCATTTAAAATCTACATATTCTCATTTCGCATTTTCCTACTCTTTCGTCGGCTGGGTTCTCCTATGAACCCGTCTTCATATGATCTTGACTATTGCAAAGACGTTAACTCCCCCCCCCCCCCCCCCCCCCCCACACTAACAAAAAGGTAAATAAATAAAAAGATACTAAATAAACAGCTCAAAATGACTATATTGATTCAGACACAAGAATCAAGTTTATTAAATGACATAGATGCATGTTTGATCAATTTTTCTGTTCAGGTTTGCTTTAAATACAATTTAATAAACACGGGTGTTTATCTAATGTTGACTATAATTACACGAGTACTATCTAGGTATCCTTGTTACCAGGTGATTATCTAATGATGACTTATTACACCAGTACTATCTAGGTATCCTTGTTAACAGGTGATTATCTTATGATGACATATTACACAGGTACTGTTTAGGTATCCTTGTTACCAGGTGATTATCTAATGATACCTATAATTACACAAGTACTATCTAGGTATCATTGTTGCCAGGTGATTATCTAATGATGACCTATTACACAGGTACGGTTTAGGTATCCTTGTTACCAGGTGATTATCTAATGATACCTATAATTACACCAGTACCATCTAGGTATCCTTGTTACCAGGTGATTATCTGATGATGACTTATTACACAGGTACTATCTAGGTATCCTTGTTAACAGGTTATTATCTAATGATGACGTATTACACAGATACTGTTTAGGTATCCTTGTTACCAGGTGGTTATCTAATGATACCTATAATTACACCAGTACCATCTAGGTATCCTTGTTACCAGGTGATTATCTAATGATGACTTATTACACAGGTACTATCTAGGTATCCTTGTTAACAGGTGCTTATCTAATGATGACGTATTACACAGATACTGTTTAGGTATCCTTGTAACCAGGTAATTATCTAATGATGACTATAATTACACTAGTACTATCTAGGTATCCTTTCTGCCAGGTGATTATCTAATGATGACTAATTACACCAGTACTGTCTAGGTATCCTTGTTACCAGGTGAATATCTAATGATGACTTATTACACATGTACTGATTATCTAATGGTGACTTATTACATCAGTACTATCTAGGTATCCTTGTTAACAGGTGCTTATCTAATGATGACGTATTACACAGATACCGTTTAGGTATCCTTGTAACCAGGTAATTATCTAATGATGACTATAATTACACTACTACTATCTAGGTATCCTTGTTACCAGGTGAATATCTAATGATGACTTATTACACAGGTACTATCTAGGTATCCTTGTTCACAGGTGATTATCTAATGATGACTTTTTACACAGGTACTATCTAGGTATCCTTGTTAACAGGTGATTATCTAATGTTACCTATAATTACACCAGTACTATATAGGTATCCTTGTTACCAGGTGAATATCTAATGATGACTTATTACACAGGTACTATCTAGGTATCCTTGTTCACAGGTGATTATCTAATGATGACTATAATTACACTAGTACTATCTAGGTATCCTTTCTGCCAGGTGATTATCTAATGATGACTTATTACACATGGACTGTTTAGGTATCCTTGTTACCAGGTGAATATCTAATGATGACTTATTACACATGGACTGTTTAGGTATCCTTGTTACCAGGTGGTTAGCTTATGATACCTATAATTACACCAGTTCTATCTAGGTATCCTTGTTACCAGGCGATTATCTAATGGTGACTTATTACACCAGGACTATCTAGGTATCCTTGTTAACAGTTGATTATCTAATGATGACTTATTACACATGGACTGTTTAGGTATCCTTGTTACCAGGTGAATATCTAATGATGACTTATTACACAGGAACTATCTAGGTAACAGGTGATTATCTAATGATGACTTTTTACACAGGTACTATCTAGGTATCCTTATTAACAGGTGATTATCTAATGATGACTAATTACACCAGTACTGTCTAGGTATCCTTGTTACCAGGTGAATATCTAATGATGACTTATTACACCAGTACTATGTAGGTATCCTTGTTAACAGGTGATTATCTAATGATGACTTATTACACATGTACTGTTTAGGTATCCTTGTTACCAGGTGATTATCTAATGATGACCAATTACACAGGTACTGTTTAGGTATCCTTGTTACCAGCTGATTATCTAATAATGACCAATTACACAGGTACTGTTTAGGTATCCTTGTTACCAGGTATCATTAGATAATCACCCTGTGTAATACGTCATCATTAGATTATCACCTGTTAACAATGATACCTAGATAGTACCTGTGTAATAAGTCATAATTAGATAATCACCTAGTAACAAGGATACCTACATAGTACTGGTGTAATAAGTCGTCATTAGATAATCACATGTTAACAAGGATACCTAAGCAGTACCTGTGTAATAAGTCATTATTAGATAATCACCTGGTAACAAGGGTACCAAGATAGTACATGTGCTAGAGTAATTATAGTCATCATTAGATATTCACCTGGTAACAAGGATGCCTAGATAGTACTGGTGAATATCTAATGATAACTTATTACACCAGTACTATCTATGTATCCTTGTTACCATGTGATTCTCTAATAATGACTTATTACACATGTACTGTTTAGGTATCCTTGTAACCAGGTGGTTATCTAATGATGACGAATTACACAGATACTGTTTAGGTATCCTTGTAACCAGGTGATTATCTAATGATGGCTATAATTACACTAGTACATGTACTATCTTGGTATCCTTGTTACCAGGTGATTATCTAATGATGACTTATTACACCAGTACTATCTAGGTATCCTTGTTAACAGGTGATTATCTAATGATGACGTATTACACAAATACTGTTTAGGTATCCTTGTTAACAGGTGATTATCTAATGATACCTATAATTACACCAGTACTATCTAGGTATCCTTGTTACCAGGTGATTATCTAATGATGACTATAATTACACTAGTACTATCTTGGTATCCTTGTTACAAGGTGATTATCTAATGATGACTTATTACACCAGTACTGTTTAGGTTTCCTTGTTACCAGGTGTTTATCCAATGATGACTTATTACACCAGTACTATGCTAAAGTAACTAGGCTGTCCTGTGTATGCTAAAGTAACTAGGCTTTCCTGTGTATGCTAAAGTAACTAGGCTGTCCTGTGTATGCGTAAGTAACTAGGCTTTCCTGTGTATGCTAAAGTAACTAGGCTGTCCTGTGTATGCTAAAGTAACTAGGCTTCCCTGTGTATGCTGAAGTAACTAGGCTTTCCTGTGTATGCTAAAGTAATTAGGCTTTCCTGTGTATGCTAAAGTAGGATGGTGATAACTGATAATTATGAAAAGAAAAGAAAAAAAGAAAAAAAAGAAAACAAAATGAAAGTGATCAATCAAATGGAAAATATTATTTACCTTAAAACAATGTCTCCATACTTAGAATTTGATCGCAATCATATCGGCATTTTATCTTGAATACATATATAGTGTATCTTAAATAATCTGGTTATCCTTTCACAGAAAACGGACATGCAATATAGGCGTGAACAGTCACTTTTGCGCCCTGGCTGATCTGGACAGTAAGATCCGCTCAAGAGAATGGCTCAACAGTATATACAGTCCCGGTAAACGCAGTATGGGTGACACGCAAAAGCAAGAAGACGACATGGACGAAGTAACAAGGTAAGTTGCAATCATTCGAAATTAGCAGACCGGGTTAACGATAACGTGTACTGCTGTTAACACGTCTATGTAGCATAATGGCGATCTTGCGGATATGAAAACGTAAAGGATGTCCACTGGGATTTTCTATTTATTAATTATTTTCTAGAGATAAATATGTATTTTATGTAGCCCATATCAATTGTTCAATGAAATTAATTCCATTAAAAAAAAGATGATATGAAATCAATAGAATGGCGCCATGACATACTAAGGAGTTATACCTTAGCCACAAAATCCCGAGTCCGATGTACCTATATTTGGCTTGACGAAGCTGATGACCGCATAGTCTTAAAAAAAAATAAAGGCGTATATACTATTGTTATTTTGATATCGAAATCCAATCAGTTTTCTTTCAAATTTTAAATAAATGCTAAATGATTTGACATTTTATGGAAAAGGACTATTGTAAACGAGCATATTTTTGCAGTAGTCTTGCTTCAGACCTTTTCTCGCTTTAAGTATTGCGCTATTTTTTATTGTGCTATATCCAGTTGCGATAAATTACAAATTCACTAATCAGATAAATAAGATAATGCAGTAAGATCTAAGTGAACTAAAATCAGTACGTTTACAGTATTTTCGAAAATAACGGTATGTACTGTAATTGTAATCAGTTCTGTAAAATATTAATTAAATAGATAATAGAGTTTTCGTACAACGCGTAATTTGCTTAAAAGAAATAGTTTTTCATCATTCACACACAGAGCGAAGTATGTATTCGAGCATAAAACGCCAAGTACTACTTTTTTCTAGGAGTCAGTTTATCGTTCTCCTGTCGTTACTAACCGGGAGGTCAGGCTGGGTTCACCGATGACAAAGGTTAATTAAAAACCAACAGTATAGCCTCTCCTTTACAGTAGTTTCATGCCGTTCGGACGATACTGTTCTCTTGGCTAAACTATCACGTTTGCAAGGTCGCGTTTTATATTTGTTCAATACTGGGAATAATATATCTACAGAATTTATTGTATGCTACATATTCAAACATTTGCATTCAATAGAATGGCAATTGCAACAATGACTTACACTTCAAACTTAGTCAGACGAAAACGTCTATTCAAAACTTATACTTTATGTATGCATTTCTGCCAACTAAAAAAACACCAAGACGTGTTTTAATGTTTAATCTATAATGTAAGATGAATCCCAAACTCCTATTGTAAAGGAATCAAATTTCTCGGGCTACTAATCGAAAATCGGTGATGGTATCCAAGCTATAGATAAAACCGCCGAGACGAGGTTGTCATTGTCCGTCTCTGGTTTTGTCATTCATACTGAGCATAACACATTCTTATTTATTCAAAAGCGAAGACCAGCATCAATGCATAGCATGTCACGAACCATTTACTGTAAAACACATGTTATTAGATTGCATTGACCTTCAGCTAACAAGATATTTTTTTTTATAATAATATAACAGATCTCAAATTACTTTTCGAAACAGTCAGTATCTCTACCACTCTTATCTACTAAAAACTGTTGGTCTGTTCAAGAAGATATAACTTAATTATTGTCACTTTTACTATTTTTTAAGTTGACGTTTGTCTTTTACCTTTTTGTTCAATTGACGAAATTTCCTTTAACATGTTTAACCTACTTTTATTAGCCCTAATGATCTCTTTTGTGTTGATGGGCCGTTCAGAATCAAATAATAATAATAATAATTTTGTGGTTTCGACTGACCACAACTATTTTGATTTGAGGCCAGTAATCCTCTCGATATATGGCTATAGAAAAATTAAACCCTGCTTGACCCAGGTATACATGCATAAACGTTTTTTTTTTCATAACGCCATCAACCTTGATGCTTTATAACAGCCAAAACTTAATTCACCCTGGCTCTGTAAAAACAAATTCAAGTGCAAGTCTAAGATATCCAAATTGCATAACTCCATACCCATGCTATATGAGTATATCATACTATGACTTATTGTGTTGAAATGAACGGTGAACATATCATCTTTTTGGGGTTTGTTGAACATTAAACTCATGTAACGAACATATAACTGTGCCTTGCATACCGACCGACTTTGCCGATTTCAAACAGATTTGAGACAAATATTATGATGTGCCTGCTATATAAACATTGTTCTGCACCATTACATTGTCAAGAGATTTTGAATTTCTGAAATACCTTGCGTATAAATATCTTAACATTTTGCGGTATACATATGGTTTCATTTGTGGTATGAAGCTGTGCAAGTGTCCCATAGAATTGTTGTCCGACCATATATGACTTGACTGTCGCTAGACCGCTCCCGTTGTGTGAGTGGTTTTAGGTCCTGTTGGTGTCTTTCCGTATGGGGTATTATATCTTATAGCTTTTTTGCTATAATGGAGCAATGGTAGTTATGTTTTGGACGATAAATAAGTTGACTTATTGGAGACAGCAGCTTAGTGGAACTAGACTGAACACCAGTATATCAGCATATAACTCAAGATAACACAATTACATTGATGACCGCAATAGTAATCACGCCTAACAACCCTCCAATTGGGACACTCTATCTGGACAAAAATGAAACGGAACAAACCGGTCGTTGGTATGTAGATTTAATGGTGGAGGAGAATGGCCTAGTCATGCAATGTGTACCAGCCAAAGTGATATAACTGGATAGTTGCATGTCATTACCTAGAGCATTACCATTCTCAGTATAGCACAGCGGCTCTACGGATAATCATGTTAACTAAAACCCGATCAGTCGGGAATATGACCCTGTTATTTAGACAGAGTTCTGCACCATTTCGTCATGCGTTATGCAAGATGCACTTTATAATATTTTATAACATAGACATTTCGTCGCGTAGGCTAGGCGGTAGAAAAGCAGTAATGGATAATTTTTAACGTGCACCCTTCATCACCTTTAGGGAATAATATTTACTTTGTATTACACACACGGGCCAATGTTATTAGTTCTTATTTACAATACGTAGAAATAGAGTTATGGTAATGCTGCTTTATGTTGGTCCTTATGTACGTACGAGTGCCATGGTAGATTATCTTATGGTTCTCGGTTTTCGTGGTTTTGAGCATTATTCACATCCAAGTCTTGTTAAAATACTTTATAAACTCATATTAAGCATGTAATTAAAACTTATGATATGAGGAAATATCATTTTCTGACTTTTTACACTTCAAATCATATCCCAGCGTATTATTGACTGTGGTGTACAGTCAATATAACGTTCGAAACCATATCGGAACTTATTCCGTTATTAGCATGAGCCGCCTATACAGATAACTGAGTATGGTCCCTTTCCTGTGCCAGGCAATATCAGTTAGTTTTACCTTCCATGTCTACGCAACACTTTTTTCTTATAATAAGCAAGTGGACAAACAAATACTGTTAAGCTTGCGGGTAATATATAATGTAAAGTCCTGCCAAGGATTCTGACTTCGGGCTTGTTGAACAAGAAATCATGAAATGCCAATTCTTACATAAGAAAGGATGTTAAGTTAAGATACGAAGTATTACAAAGAAGTTGATTTATGTTGACTCTTTCAGATGTCCTCTAAGTATAAGGCACACGAATAGATAGGGGTCAACATTAGTCGCCTCATGCAAACATCATGCATAGTTTGCTTTATAGTGTTAGTTGTCCTATTGAACTGTGGACTTTTCAGGATGTGTCGCCATGTGTTTATAATGTACAAAAGGTTTGTCGGATTATTTGATTCCTTGTGATAGGGGGAATCTGATGCCGACTTTAAAGTGTTAACTCACTGAAATTCCATGCTTACGACACCCAGTGCAGTACTCCATTTAGCCACATTATACTTTCAAAGAGTAACCCAGTCGTTGCGCTCACCATAAATGCTGAGTGTTTAATAGGAAAATTACAACTAGCATTTTTAAGGTTTTTTGGTATGTCCTGGCCTGGGGACAAAACTGATTGCTTGTCTAACATGGGCGAACATTCTGCAATATAACTAAGGTGTAGGTGGTGCCAAGGGAAGCGTTACTCTTGTCGTGTGCCGTAGTGGCACAAAGGAACATTCCTAGTATAAAAGGGGAGGGTCACTTGTACTTTGTCTTGTCTCCTCGACCACTGCAACCCAGAAGCTTATTTATAACAAGGGGTTAGCAATCCATCACGTGGTTGCTGCATAAATAACTGTTGATTTTAACACTGTTTCAAAGGATTGGGTGAAATTACATTGCCAGTATATGATTATATAATCGATTAAGAGGACTGTATGTTTTAATAATGACCAATGTTAGAATGTTAGTATTTCAAATGCAACCAGCTACACAGTAAATTCAAATAATCATTTTACATGATGCATTGCCATTTCGCGATATTATTGTATCTTAGTTAATACCGTTTTCACATTGTCGATGGGCCGTTAAACAATACCAAAAAAAAATACGTTTTTAATCTAAGAGTTAGTGTTCATGGTGTACATACCGAGTAAAGTGTGTTTTGGGGGATTAACACACATATTCCCATTGCATGATTGTATAAGGTACTTTATATGGAGGTCCCTGGAAAGTTTATTGGTTTCTTTATTCTCTATTTTGAGTATTTTCCTTCGATAGGATATGCTAAGCACCCCTGGTTAGCCCACTGTCAGAACTGTCCGCCATATTCCTTCTTCTACTTAAGGCATTTCAGTATGTTAACATTTCCACTGCAAGTCTCATAATAAACAATTAAGATTAAGATGATCACTTACCGCTGACAGTCCAACAACCATATTAATGGCATTAATTTAACGTTCAGATTATTCTGTTCACGCCCAATGTCCTCACATGCTTCACTGTTGTCACTCAATACTTTCCCAAGGCACAAAAGAGTACATTATTTACTGTATGTTTAAATGTCAACAATTTGGTAATAACGTCAACCTTTTTTCATTGTAAGATAGAAAATACAGTACATGATATACGAAAAATATAATGTATACTTGCTGTTTTTTTACAAAGACTTTATTTGATAATGTACTTTTGAATAAAATATCAACTGTCTTCTGGGTCTGTTGGATAACCGAACTACTCGGTAGTGAAGTGGACGTAAGACGATAAAAATCAATCAATCTTCTGCGTTGAAGTGTCAGTTATAGCCCCTTTATAATTGAATTTTTCATAAAATGTTATTTTCTTGTGAAGAATACTTGACAAAGAAGTTGTTACGTTTCTAGTCTTCTACGAAAACACACTCGCACATAACGCTAGTTTTCCAGTTGTAATAACGTATTTGTTTCCAACGAGTGAAATACCTATTTAGTGTTCAACGGGAAAATCATTAATCTTCTTTTTAATACAATTTTTAAAGTAACGCGAAGAAAACATTGCTACATAAGAACAGTGTGCCATTTTGAATGGGGTTCGCAATGCAATTTTTGCCGTTGCTGCTATTTTCTGGTAAGATTTTCAAACAAAAATGATATCAATAGTTTAGTTATGTATATACCATAATGTAAGTGCAAAATTAGAACAAAACAGCCACTTATTTCGCCGTCGCTTCATCTGAACTTGAAACTTAAAATCTTTGCAATGATGAGAAATTACCGTTCTGATTGGACAATAATGACAATGATATCTTTACTTGCGAAGATATAATATTTCGTATATCTTGACTGCAGTGAAGATAAAAGATTTTATCAAACGTAAAATTCATGATATTCTCTGGTAAAATGTATTAAATACAGGTATCTTAGAGTTATACTAATACTTTTTTGTATATAGTATGCGGCCTCAATTTCCAAGAAGGCTTTTCCGCATGGGGAAGCATCGGAAGTGGACAAAGTGTTTACAGATCAAACCCAGTGCCGCGTAAGGGTTTTTAAAAAAATGTTATTGGCTCGGTCCGACATTTTTGTTTACAATTACATAAGGATTTGTGTGACTGATAACGACATCAATCAAATAGAAATGTTTGTGAGGCATTAATTCGATTTAAGAAATCTGATTAATTTGTCTGTAAAGTTGTCGGCATTTTGCGGGCACGATTGTCGTATTCCCTTGTGAATGATTGAACTGTTTGCGATGGTCGGAACAAAAGGAAGACAGGAGCTTACCCGATGTGTATTTTTCAACGCGTGCAAACTGGACCCACGGGAAGGGTCACTACAATCTTAGAGTCTTATTTACAGATCACATCCAACAACTATACCGCACCTAAACTAATCTGTGTGACATTCAGTAAAATGATGCTTAAATAATACATTTCTTCGTTGTGAGAATCGGGGAATGGAGAACTTGTTCTGGATAAGGGGGAGGCAGCACTTTGAAGAGTACTGTTATACTTTATTTAAATAGTGTGGACCAACACTCCCAATTAAAAATTAATTAATTAATAATAATGTAGGCGGGCATGATGCCTATTAATGAGTATTGCCTATTTATATTAGCAGTGTTGATTCAATGAAACAATCTATACCCAAAATTAAAATGAAGATAATTGGATGGTTTTGGCCCATAAGTCACTCGCTGGAACGAAATTACACATTTCATCTTCTGAAATACGATTTCCAGCTCGTCATGTACAATGATGTTGTAAATCTCCTCAAGCTGCAACTAGTTCGATGTTATCCCGAGTGTACATTATACTAGTGCTGTCAGGACTACAATTTGCGACAGAAAATGGTTATAGTCTCTAACCCACCACACACATCGTGTATTAAATAGCTACAAAAGCCTCCACTAGAAGGGTACAAGTCATCATTAGGTCACAATTAAATAATATGTTGGAATTCGTGTCACTAAATATAGCTACAAATATAAATTAATTATTGGTTTCCGTGTTCTGATTCAGCTATCGGATGAATCATATAGCTTTTGAAGCATCAGACTTGATAATACATTTCTAAAAACAATCACATTGTGTTATTTTGAAGCCTGAATTTACTCTCTAATCAATGGAATACATTAAAGTATTATATTACCAGGGTTAACGATCGGAGCTATCTAGTGATTTTTCTTTATCGTTGGTAGATGCCTTATTGTAACCACAATTGGCAGGATTGTTTGGTTTTTGTCTGACGCTATTCGTTAAAACTAATACGTGCAATCAATTTCTCCATTACAATGGTACAATTAAATCATCTCTAAAAAATATAATTTCAGAGCATATGATGCTTACCAAAAGCTCAGATAGTCACTACCATTTAACAAACCGTTTATTTTTGAATCCTTAAATAGACATATCTAAGATCTAAAGTACATTGTTGTGAATTGCATACACCTACGTTATCTATTTACCTATTAACTGCTGTAGTTTTGTCAAATGTGACGTCACATTGAGGATTAATATAATCTTTCCCTTTCTTGGGGTGGGCAGGGGTTGGGAACGACCAGGCTTTTAAGAATCTTACCCCGAGGTTAACCGGATTGATTGTCACGCTGCTGCGTCCAAGTCCTTACATTTGAGGGAGATGACACTATCAAGTGGCCCCTTAGTGGCCTCATCATCTTAGTGGCCCCTTCGGGCCTCATCATCTTAGAAAACACTCTTCTTATGGCTCTATGTTTTGCTGGGACGTAAAACCCTAACAAATCAAAGGAGCCAGTCTCGCTGCAACTTAAATGGCTGAAAAGTATAATGGGGGAAGTGTTGGACACGTTTTAAAGGATTCGCTTTTTTGTCCTCTTATTGGGTACACGAAAACGAGAAAAATACATCTGCTGCACCTCAGGCCGTATTTAAGGTATTTCCATTTTCTCTCTGTCATAACAACTCTTTTGTTTTCTTACGATTTACTTGGTCAATACTTCTTTTTGGCCTTTGGTTAGAGCGTTCGACAGTTTGACAGCTTCAGAGAATGTCCTATAAATCAGTACTTAATACTCTTTGCTTTTCGTTCAGGTTTTGTATGGGAAGGTTAAGGGCTACTTATTCAGTTGTCAGTATAATGTGACCGGGAGGAAGCTGTCGTTTCTAGGTTATGACATACCAGGGATATGCCTCTAACATCTGGAGATACCGTCTCCGTATGACCTTAGCTGTGACCATAACAGACAAACCAGTTAGAACCCAACGTGCTACTGTCTGGGATATTCTTCATTTCGTTTGGTGTGTCTCATAATAAGTGTCGATGAAATGAGCTGAAAGGCTTAGTCAAACCCATTATTGCATTGCCCCATTATGCAGCAAGCTACATTTCACATATACCGGAAGTTCCTCATTTAGGTCGCGTGCATTTTGGATATTTATGGCATTGACCTGACCTGCCGTTAGACCATCCTGGTCATTGATACGTTTGTATGACGCGACACCACATACTGAAAAAACATGAGCTCTCTTGACATAAGACTATCGAAATACAGCAACAAAGTGAATCATAGTTCCGCTTCCTGTAATTCAAGAAATAATATCGTCAAAATCACCAACACCGTGATAACGTTATTGAACAAACGTGATACATAAGCATTAAATGGAGATTTTATTCAGATAATATCTGTTATTTAGATACACATGTATATTAAATACAACGTTTTGGTAACATCATTGTTGTATAATTCTAAACAAACTTCTGATTAAAATATTCTATTTTTGAGTTTTCAATGAATTTCTGAAGTAAATGTGAATGATCTTGTCTTCCTAGAGAACTGAAGGAACTATTGCAGAAGCGTATTAACCTTGCCAAATTGAAGGAACTACTGCGTGACGCCGAGCAGGACATTGTTCAACAGAGGTAAGTACATGTAAATAAGAAATTGTACCATTACGACAAGCCCAGGGTGATAGAGTTACAATATAAAGAATTTCAGATTTTGAAAGTCAATTTGTCGCATGTGGAAATATATAGCTAATGCACTTTCGATTCCACAGTAAAGATTACTTTTGTATTTCTAACCTTTAACATTATTGCTTCCTGTTTTGAAAAGAGGCTACAAAACGATCGGTCTTTACTTGTCGTTACCTTATCACATGTAAACTGCCAACGGAAGGAACCTGATAAAGATAAACCCTCATTGTATCATTGTATACTTCTAATCATTGTATGTTTGTTTTAGGCGAATAACGTTAGAGGGCTGCAGAATCGGTGGGGGAGGGGGTCATACCGTTATTGATTAGTTAACCTTTTTGCAACACTGGCCGATACCTCTATAATGTCATTCTTACCTATTATTTTCTGTGGGCGGTGTCTCCGTAGGCTCCCGTTTTCATATGATCTTGGTTGTTTCGATGACGTAAAACTCTGAACCAAAACACACAGTTTGAACTGATCATTGTCCCTCATGTGTTTCTTACAGGAAGAGGACATGCGCGGTTGAAGTGGGCGGGACATGTAGAACAGAGTGGGCTTCGTCCATCGCTGATCAGTACTACTATCTGTTGGGTCCACACAGCCCTGGCAGGAGAAGGAGGAGATCTCCCATCCGGCTCTTCAGGAGAAAAATCGCCACACAAAAACTTTTCGGAAAGCCTGTAATGTGATGACTTTTCAAATAATGAATCTTTTATTACATTAATATGTCAACATCAGCTCTTTTTATTCATCAGCGTTTATTCTTGTCATATGAATTTGAATAAGACTACATGATATTATGACACATTTACAATGCTTACTTTTGCAATATCTGTTAGTAGCATATGTTAATAAAAATATATTAATGAAATTATAGAAATCTTACGACTTAGAATTTATTGATAGTGATCAGATGGTTAGTTCGGACTATTTTTTTCCTCTGAAGTACTTAAATATTTTTTTCACATTTTTGGTTGTAAAACAGCTGCAACATCCGAACGTAAAGTATGAAGGACTGTATTGTGATAAAAGAGCAGCAAATAAAATAAATGATTAAGGACTTCCCAACCTTCGTAATACCTATTTTTTTCTTGTCGTATTTTCGTGTAGTCATTTCCGTATTGCGTATCGGGCATTCCATCACCGTAGTGTAAATTATAGTAACACCGGGTAAACAATAGTACACGTGCGTGCCGATGATATGTTAACACCCGATATCGAGACTTAACTTGGAAATAAAGGGTACGATAAAAAGATATAAATTAACTCACGGGAAGACATTGACATACGATCAGACGACTTCAGGAAGGTCGTTTATGGGGCGTATAGATTGCAGACTGATGTGTTTTGTTTACACACCTGTACTTTTCACGTGCTAACACTTGTTCACAAGCTCGGGGTCGCTACGATGTTTGTTGTTGAGCGAGTTACGCTCTGTAAGGTAAATCATTTCACAAATGCTAAAACAATAACTCTGAAAATAGTATTTTATAAATTATCAAGATCCCTATAAAATGCTACCATGCGATAGCGTATGGCTACATATGTACCTGACATGTAAATATCCCAGGCGTTAATTCATTTGTTTCCGTCGTTTTTGGTAAAGTAAAGAAAATAAACTTTCTACAAAAAGTTCCGATTTTTTTCAAGATAGACAACTCTTATCAGGATCAAAATGATTGTAAAATGTAAAATAAATGAATTTGTGTATCTTTGGTTCAATTTTTCACTCTTTTTGTATTAAACTATGTGTCCTGTTTGCTTTTAGCTTGTATATAACTACTTTTATCCATACAATTTCAATAAAAAACACTGTAACGTGTTCAAGATATTTTATGATAAATAAATTAGTTGTAGGGTTGATTAGCAATGCTTCTTTTCATTATGTTATTGTTGTTATAGTTTTGAACAATGCCACGCCCTCAAAAAATGTGAAAGTGATAAATTTGACAAAAATTCAATTTTTCGGTATTTTTTACAAAAAAATCCCCAGTTAATCGGAATGCTTAGATTGTCATAAATCATCTCTACATAGTGACATAACCGTTATGGGAGACTTTCATTGAATTCTGCTGGTTAATTGCAAAAGGGTGGAGCCTCCTTAACAGTGTTAAAGCGTTGCATTACTCAACTAACGTGTAGTACAATGGCGTACGAGTGGTAAGGTTTGAATTGATATTGTAAACGAGTGCCATATTGTGTGATTATATAACAGCTTAGGAAGGTATGGATGCTTCTCTCTTTGTAGCAACACTTGTGATACATTTTGTATGTAATGTTCATTTGCTCCATGACTAATATACCGCGTGTTAGTAATTCATTATGGTGTTTTCCCAAAGAGTTTGTGGCACTGCAGATTCAACTTCCACAATCTGAGCAATCAATTTGGCAATATATTTAAATTATTCGATGGAACACTATCAGAGGTACAGTTAATATATGATTTCAAAAATAAAACTAATCAGAAGATAGGATAGCTCCTGTTTTCCAATCAAAGTATATGGGTAACATTTACTTTTCAGATGTTTTGAACGGAAGTATATATTTTTCATAAAATAGAATAAAAAATCTCTACCATACTGATGTATTTTAGCGGGATGTTTCGCTTTGTAAAATTCTACTGTTTGATTTTGAATAAGAAACAAAACTATATATATAGATGATATGTTTTTGTTGTGTTTATATAATCATCTGTAAGTCAATTTCGCGACCAACTCGTGTATCCAAGACATACACGACATCAGACAACCTTTCTACTATTTGTTAATATCTGTGAATATTTTTGGTTTTATTGTGTCCTCAAAAATAATTATAATGTGAATTAATCAACAATTTGAACATATATGTGTGTTTCTATACAAATAAATGCAGAATCAACAGGTGTCTATTTAGTGTCGATTCTTTTCCAAACGTCCGGGCAGCAACGGTCGCTCAGAGACCCTTATCAAATACAAACACAAAGACCATAACACAGCGATTACCTTCAAACTTCGTTATCTCGTTGTAATGAGACTATAAACGAGAGTATAAAACGGTACTTTCTATCTGTTGTCAAGGACATGTTTACCAATAATCATAATACAGTCCTCTCCTCTTACAATGTCGATATAAATAGTTTACTATCTTAAATTTTATGTTCAGACAATTGGAAAAACAAGAGGAAAGCATGTCCTTTACTACTGAACAGGATTAATAATTCTACATGATACTTACAAAATGGAAATGGTCAAAATACTGATTGTGAGATATCTTTATCGTAATATAATGGCAATTTGTTTTTCTTTCTTTTCACTTGGCATTAATATGATTACTTTAGTTAAATAGATACATGTTTAAACATAATTTGAGATAATGATCAGCCCTTTAGAACAATTCTTTATGATTGGAGATTAAACAACGATACAGTGCCTAGGGGATTTTTTTTTCTGAAAGTAATACTTTCGTTGCTAAAAAATATCTCACGAATTCAACATGATAGTGAACAGAACAACTGTTAAATTCCCCAGTCTCATAGACTCAGTGAGTATTATACAGATTGCTACAAGTTATCGTCATTGTATTCATCTCGCCGTATTGTTACATGTTAACACACGAGACTCAAATTTAGATCTAGTTAAATTGGTTTCCCAAATCAAAACTTCTAAAACTGTCCAACCATCTTTTTCTCATATGTTTTCCTAGAATATATCAGAGGACACATGTGTGTATAACGTATTTACAAATGCAGAATTTAAAATTCAGAATTCGGATAGGACATTCAAAAGATCAGATTTATAAACCTTTATTTTTATTTTATAAGTACAATATTCTAGAGACACTGCCCTGTCTGTAACACGTGGTATGACTTAGGACATTGTGTGACACATATGCGAGTTCATATTTCACTGGTTGTACTTTGTTAACATGTATGTAATATACATTTACCAACCGGAAAAAAGGTCTCGAGCTGTGGAAAAGTCATTAAAGTGATCGTCAAACATTGAGTGTGAGAGGCTATAGTCACTTAGATGGTTTGTTTGTTTGTTTGTTTGATTTTGTTTAACGTCCTATTAACAGCTAAGGTCATTTAAGGACGGCCTCCCCTGTGTGCAAGATGCATACGTGTAGTGTAAGCGTGTGTATTTTGGGAGGCTGCGATATGTTCGTGTTTGTCTCCTTGTGATAGCGCGGAACTGATGCCGACTTTATAGTGATACCTCACTGAAACATACTGCCGAAGACACTCAGCAGGACGCCTCCCCCGGTCACATTATACTGACAACGGGCAAACCAGTCGTCCAACTCCTAATTTGCTGAGCGTTAAGCAGGAGTATAAACTACCATTTTTAAAGACTTTGGTATGTCTCGGCCAGGGGACAGAACCCAAAGCCTTCCTCACAGGGGCGAACGCTCAACAAATGGCCAAAAGTGAGGCATTGTCAAGGGAGACATTAGGAAGAAGAAAGTTATTTAGAAAGGAGAGAAGAGATAAGGTCCCAAATTGAGTCGCCTCTTACGATCATGCATATGGGGGCAGCAGGTACAATTCTTACGCCCTACCTGCAGGGTCTCACTCTTAGATGGTGATGAGGAAGCAACATTACCGACATTACATGTACCACCGGGGAAAACAGATTCAGCAATAAAAGAAATAAGCAGCATACACTGCGTTATACAGTGTAATATTTAACTTCTGTCCGGACACAATCCAAAACCTATTTGTCTTTGTAACAAAAGAATGAAGGATAACATAAACAGCTACCCTGCTGTGAGAGTGTGAGCCAAACAGACAGTGTCGTGCACCGAGCAATAAAAGCTAATTATATATGTTATACAACAGGGAGTCTCAATGACAGCTTACAGTTGTGTAATGAAAACGTGAATGTTAGAATACATCTACGTTCAAAAAAGAGTCCTACCAATTTACTGCAACGCTGTATTTCTTCGAACACGTGAAATTGTTTCTAGATATGTATCCATATTGGCTAGTAATAGACATTTTATCAGCTTAGAGAAGTATTTCTATGATGACAAAAAGTGTGTTGCTGGTGTTCGTTGTAAGTTTTCACGTTTAAAGTTACTGTTAGGTGACCTTTAGAAGAAGGAGCAATTCCTTATTTTAAATATATTTGATCGTCGTTTTTCATCACGAAAACACAACTTTGGTGGATGCATACAAACACAGCGGAGAACGTATGATGGTCTCTAACTAGTCTTCTGATGAACAGGTGACAAATCTGTCGACTGGTGGGTGTTACCCGAGGGATCTCATTACCAAAGAGATGCAGTTTACCATTGACAACGCCAAGTGCCTGCCACCTATCCAGAATAGGGTTCTCCCATTCGTGTGTATGTAGTAAACATATATGTGTTCCAGTACCAAGCCCACGCGTTCGATTAATGGATGACACTTCCAGACATGTGATTTTAATACAAATTGACGTTGTGTTTCTGTTTTAATTTGGTGTCTAATCCGGAGGGACTCTTCTAGCCACCTAGGTTTCTCGTTAATTTTATTATCAATAACAACTTTCTAGCAATTTTCCACATTTTGTATTGAGATTTTTATAATTGGAGCATCGAAATAAATAGCATACGTTACGACTTAAAAAAGAACTAACTAGAACTGTTGGGTGTATCCGAATAATTTCAAAAAAGCGTTTCTTCAAATATTCTTGTTATACTTGGACAAGCATATTAAGCTACCAAGCATGGTGTGGTGTATAAGGCATTATTGATTCATATTATTGTTTTAACTTCGAGAAATCGTTAACAGACCAACGAGAGCCTTGGACGATAAGTATACATGCCAGTAAAAGTGATGTCCAGTCCCTTGAGCTATAGACACGCGCCTGGATCTTTACATGTCAGCGTTGTGAGGTAAACATACCGACAGGACTATCTATGACTGGAAAGACGTCTATATATATATATCACATCAACGATTTGACAAATTATTCTATATAGCTATATCGGCTGACATATTTGAGTGTATAAATATTATATATAAATGTTAAATATATGTGTCTACGGAATCAATTATAGATTTCATATCACTAGTTCATAATTGCCATAATTACCGATATCCCCTAAATACCTACTTATTAATTACATTTTCATGAAGATATCGACCGAAGAAGGAACTTGTATGATCTATGAGCGATATATCTAGGTCATCTATTAGAACACAGAATTAATTGTATATCTTGTATGTCAGAGTGCCAAACATAACTTTATTCACTACGTCATATGATTCTTTATTCTGCAATAGGCAAAAACCTGGAATATTTCACCTGTAATCACTCAAGTTTGCCGGCAGGTTAGTGTATGGGTAAAAAGCGAATGCAAATATTGGGGCTTCAGAATAGATTTGATAGTGCGCAGGCCAATTTTTATAATAAATGCTTTATTGGGCTTTATTGGGGCCTCATGTTGCAGTGGATAGTGCGCCGGACAATTCTCATCAAAGCTACAAGTCGAATTCCACGGACGGCGTAATAGAACTGTGTCATTGATTAAGGCACGTCACTCTTGTTGATCAAAGCAAACCTGCCTAAAGTGAGAATAATATTGACAAACAAGCAGCACACAAATATTAACAAAACAAGAGAATACCGAAGTTTCAACAAAACTGTACAATTCGAACTCAATGTCGATAAAATATGAAAGTATTTGATCAAGGGTAAGATTGACATGTATACCATTGAAAAATAACAAGAGAATAATACCATGTGTCGCATAACCTTGAAGTATAGTGTACAGTGAGTTACCTCCCTTCCTCTTCTAGGGTATTATGGGATCGCGCACATGTTTTTGTAAAGTCCATCACCATGAATAAACACGCCACCGAGCATGATCCTGAGAAAGGACTTTAAAGTTATTACATTGGCGACGAGGCGGATTTAATATTTGGCAACCTGTTCTAGGACAAACAGGAGAACCCGGTAATGGCTGCATTTGGAAAAATCGAGGAATTCCGGGCTGAAACGGAGGTATTGAATCAGTACATTGAACACCTTGAACATAATTTTGTGGGAAATGACATTAATGACCAAGCGAAACAGAAGTCGATTTTGTTATCGGTATGTGGGGGAAAGACCTACAAACTTGTGAGCAATTTATTGGTTCCAGTAAAGCCTGGAGAGAAATCTTTCAAAGAGATAAAAGATTTAATTCAAAAACATCATCACTCAAAACCATCTGAAATCGTTCAACGGTTCAAATTCAACAGTCGATTTAGAGCCCCAACCGAGACGGTAGCTGTGTATGTGTCGAGGTCAGTCACAACAAGTAAACAAAATTCGGTGTCGTAAGGGGCCTATAGGCGAAATAAAGGTTCAATATACACTGGAAGACCAGTAAATCAAGATAAAGATGAATGTTTTCGATGTGGAAAACATCATCCGCATGCTGTGTGTAGATATAAAGACATTGAATGCTATGGATGTGGAAAAGTGGGACAATTGAATAAAAAGTGTCCACAGAAGGACCAAAGGTTTCAACAAGAAAAGTCAGGAACAGTCAACAGTGGTGGAAACTACAAAGGACCTCACAATACACAAAACAAAGGGAAAGGCAAACTACACACTATGTAGATACGGAACAGGACGAGGAACTTGAAGTCTATACTATGTTTCGTGTAGGCCATACAAAAGATCACTTCATAACTATAGTCAAAGTGGAAGGGAAGCCCCTAGAAATGGAAATAAATACCGATGCATTACTGTCTGTTATAAGCAAAGACACCCTAGATCAGCTGAGAAGTAGGGTTGCCGAGATCCAGGTAGAACAATCAAGGTGCAAGTTAAAGACATACACTGGAGCAAAAATGCCTGTGTTCGGACGATGTGTGGTAAATGTGTCGCATCAGGGACAGGATAAAACTTTACCCCTTGTAATAGTACATGGGAGTGGACCTAGCCTCATTGGTAGAGATTGGTTACGAGACCTGAGGCTAGACTGGGCAAATATTTTTCGCACAATGCATCAGCCAAGAGCTGGAGGGATATCTGATGATCTAGACATGGTACTGGACAAGTATGCAGAGGCATTTAAGAAAGGTCTAGGTACTGTGAAAGGTGTCAAAGCCAATGTATATGTGGACGCAGGAGCTACTCCATAATATTTCAAAGCCATTCCAGTACCCTATGCCATTCGTGAAAAGGTATTAGAGGAATTAGGACGGCTAGAGAGGGAAGGAACTATTGAGCCAGTTCAATTCTCGGAATGGGCAGCTCCAATTGTACCCATTGTGAAAGAGGACCAATCTATCAGGATTTGTGGTGATTATAAGGTCACAGTTAATGCAGTGTCCAAGCTGGACAATTACCCTATACCAAAAATTGAAGACTTGTACGCTACTCTAAATGGAGAGTTTACAAAACTGGATCTCCGTCAGGCATACCAGCAACTTGAACTTGAGGATGACTCTAAGAAATATGTCGCCATAAATACTCACAAAGGATTATATATGTACAACCGACTCCCGTTTGAAGTTTCCTCTGCTCCAGGCATTTTCAAAAGGACAAAGGAAAATCTTCTTCAAGGCCTACAACATGTAGTGGTTAGAGTAGATGACATACTAATCACAGGAAATGATCGGGATGAACACTTAAGAAATATCAGTGAAGTCTTGAGGGGGGTTACGCAAGCTGGAATTAGGTTGAAACGGTCTAAGTGCGTATTCTTGCTCAAAGATCATACAAAAGAGGTGGATGTACCTGGGTCACAAAGTGAATGCTGAAGAAATACAGCCAATTCAGGGAAAAATAAAGCTTTAAGTGAGATGCCAGCACCAACAGGTGTCAAGGAGCTCCAGGAATATCTTGGAATGTTGTACCTTTACCACAGGTTTCTATCAAACCTATTCACTGTGCTAGCATCATTGTATCAGTTTCTCATTAGAGACACAAAATGGACCTGAGGAGTAAAAGAGCAGACAGCATTTCAAAAGTCCAAAGACTTGGTCGTGTCAGCTGACCTCTTAGTACATTTTGATCAGAACTAAGAAATCATTTTGTGTTGTGATGCTTCAATTTACGGAATCGGAGCTGTACTCTCTATGAAAATGGAGGATGAATCAGAGAGGCCTGTCGGTTACGCATCGCGTACGTTGTCACCAGCAGAAAAAACTACTCTCATTTGGAGGAAGAGGTCTGTCGATTGTGTTTGGAGTAAAAAAAATCCATCAATATCTGTACGGAAATCACTTCTTGCTCTATACAGACCATAAACCTTTACTTCGGTTGTCAAAGGAAGATAGACGAGTCCCAGAAATGGCTGCAGCTAGGCTACAACGTTGGGCACTAACTTTATCTGCGTATGAATATACTCTAGTCTACAGAAAGGGTCGGAAAAGTATGCGGATGGACTTAGTCGACTGCCAATGCAGGAGAAACCAAGTGAACCTCCAATTCCAGGTGTTTTTAAAATGGTACTGCAACAGCTAGAGGACTCACCATTAAAAGTGGAACAGGTTAAGTCATGGACTCAGCAATATCCACTGCTTGCCAAGGTCAGGCGCTACGTAAAATCTGGATGGCCCCCAAAGAACACTGATACCCAGATGAGGCCATACTACAGCATCCGCACTGAGTTGAGTGTGGAGGGTGGTTGTCTGCTTCGCGGTAGTCGGGTCATTATTCCCCTCAAGGGACAAGCACAGATTCTATACACTTTGCATGAAGGGCATCCAGAAACAAATCGCATGAAAAGTCTAGCCAGAGGGTATGTCTGGTGGCCCTCCATAGATAACGACATTGAAAGGGAGATAACAAGCTGTGTCAGCTCAACAGGAAACCTCCTCCAAAGGCACCATTATATCCATTGGAATGTCTTAGTCATCCATGGACCAGGATCCATATAAACTATGCCAGGTCATTTATGGGGGAAATGTTTTTGGTGCTTATAGACTCGTACTCTAAATGGCTAGAGGTGTTTCCCATGAACACATCGACATCTACAGCGACGATTGAAAAACTACGTTTCGCGTTCGCGACATTGGTACATGTTTCACAGGTCAAGAGTTTGCTACATTCATGATCGAAAATGGATTTCGACATATACGCAGTGCTCCATTTCACCCAGCCCCAAATGGTATGGCGGAGAGAGCCGTGCAGTTACTGAAAGACGGTTTACGAAAACAAACAGATGGAACACTGGAACAGAGGTTAGCAGGTTCCCTGTTATCATACCGTATCACGCCCCAAACAACAACAGGTATAGCACCATGCGAGTTACTGATGGGACGTCGTGTAATATCTAAACTGGATCTTGTCAAGCCTAGTTTGACGAGCAAATTGTTAAAAATGCAAGATATTCAAAAAGACTAGCATGACCGACATGCACTTGAAGGGCAGTTCCTACCATCGGATACCGCGTTTGTGAAAAACTGTGCAAGTGGGGAAAAAATGGTTGGAGGGAACCATCGTATAGCGAACGGGTCTAGTGTCATATATGATACAGCTAACTGGTGGTCGTGTGATCAAACGCCACATTGACCATGTCCGGGTGAGGTAATCAGCCGAGTCATCCGAGGTAAAATCACATGAAGATATTTCAGTAGAGCTCGAGTCCACAGATTTATCATCAACTGCACAGGATATTCCCTGGGACACCGGAAGTCACAGTGGTACAACTAATCCACCAACACAGATCACTCCGAGTCAGTCAAAAACCATCAGAGTCAAGGAGAGATTTGACAGGTCAGTCTTCACGTGAGAAGACAAACCAACTGTGTCGAAACAACCAATAGTCCCTATAACTACTCGACCAGTTCGTGAAGTGAAACAACCGGAAAGATTCAGACTATGTTCTGAAAAATATTTCGAGTTAAATGTTAAAAGTGCACGCGTTTGTTTTTCGTAAATGAATAATAATTCTTTATTGTACTTATGAAGAGTGCTTGTTCATAGTTCAGTATCGAGTGACTATTCCTCATGGAAAGTTTAATCTGGTTAAGTGTTCAATTATAGAATTGTTCGGATAATTTCTGTGCACTAGAATCCATAATAGTTCATTTTAGCAGTCTTGGAAGTTAGGTATTTCTTTAGTGAAATTTTGAAGGACTTCTCGATAAGAGTTTATTTAAGATTTAATTGTATGTTCCATCCTAGAAGGGAGGAGTGTAGTAAATGGTAAAAGATAGTGTAGTAAATGGTAAAAGATAGTGTAGCACAACCTTGAAGTATAGTGTACAGTGAGTTACCTCCCTTCCTCTACTGGAGTATTATGGTATCGCGCTCATGTTGTAGGGAGCCATCACCATGAATAAACATGCCACCGAGCATGATCCTGAGAAAGGTCTTTAGAGTTATAGGGAATATCATAAGATTTTATAAAGTTGTTTTTCATAATTGTTGTTGATAATGCTTCAGTTTCATGCACACCACTGTAAATTTAAAGATAAAAATCTTCTAAATAGCTGTAAAAGTTGAATTAAATAAATCTGAGAATATTTTAAAATTGTCTTGATCCCAAAAAGGAAAAATGTACCTAAAAAACATACTATCTTATACGGAGGTAAACAAGAACACGTATTCAGGCATATGGTCAGTGTACAAATATCTACCTAAGCATACCAGTTACATCTGTCCATACCCGAAGACAACATTGCTCATTACGTTTTGTATAATTCTTTGCACAATCAAGATTTTTGGGTGTTTTTCCTGCACCAGAGCCGAAACAAGCTGATATTGTGTAACACAATGACTACAGAAATTATGATTACAGGTAAAAATATCCGAAGGATCACATCTCTACATGAATGTTGTCCCTGCCACACCCTGAGATTAAGTGTTTCTCCCTGTGGCACTGTCTGTGCTGGTAAACACAGAATCGTTATCACCTTTGCTTGCTTCCTTAACAACAGTCAACTGCGTACTTACAGCTGCACCTTCAATGACATACTCCTAATGTACAAAGAGAGCATTATGTTCTGTACTTACGCATCTGTAACATGTATGGTAGCCATATCCTGATCACTGGCTATTTCAAAGTATATGGCAGAATAATCTGCAAGTGATTCTAACTAGATGGTGGTGTTCACATTTTATAGTAACTATGTCCATGTATTCTACTTTATATTATAGATATAACCAGGAAATGTCCAAGCAAAATTAAACTATGCATAAATGGCATCCTGTTTCAATTGTCTTCTTTTTCGATAATATTAGACAGAATCAGGAAAGCAACAATTGATCAAATTATAGAAAAGACCTTTATGTTGTCTATAAAACGTAGAAACTGCAATGCAAGACAACACTTCACGGATAAGAGATGAAAACAGGAGAAACATATAAGTAGTCCAAAGGCATCTGGCTCTCGTGACGTAAATACATCCAAGGACAGCTGGCTCTCGTGACGTAAATAAGTCCACGGACATCTGGCTCTCGTGACGTAAATACGTCCACGGACATCTGGCTCTCGTGACGTAAATACGTCCACGGAAATCTGGCTCTCGTGACGTAAATACGTCCACGGACATCTGGCTCTCGTGACGTAAATAAAGTCCACGGACATCTGGCTCTCGCAACAAAGAAAATTGAAAAGAACTGGAAATACAAGCCATGACATGGACATTACGATTTCATCCTTTGATGGAAAAAACGCATTAAATTAACAACTGATTTCATAAAAATGTTGATGAACGGGATATTTTCAAGAAACGAACTACTTTTTGGTGAAGTTTATGATTCCTTTCGTTCATTCGCAGTAGTTTTATACAACGCATGATGCAATATGGCATCCTGGGAAGTTTCCATCTGCAGACAGACTACATGTAACAGTCTCATTCTAGTATACAGCCTGGGTATAAAAATGTGATTTAGAAGACAAAATCAACTTTCCCTCCCACGTTACTAGTAGATGGACCATCTACAGAGTGTACCTGATATTAATCAGCTTAGCAATAGTAAACAGAGTAGTATATATGTGATAATGAAAGTTTATATTGGTTTTCCACACAGCATTGTATTGAATTGATCCAATACAAGGAAACTGTTTGGAATAACAAGATTTTCGTATTAATGAAATCAAACTAAATTCATTTAAATGAAAAATAAGAAAACAAGCATTGACAAATAATTGGTATACAGCCAGAAAATCATTCTAAAAAAACAGTCAACAGAGAGGAAGTGTGGGTCGTATGTAGATAACTGGCTTTCCCGGCGAAGTTAACCAAACTTATCGAGCTTAACTGTCAGGTGGATCCATCTGCGAAATCCAGCATCTCAAATAGCGTGAAACAATGCTGTTTCTCGCCCCAGTGCTCTTCCTTCAACTTCTCTTCAGGCAAATGTTGCTATACACCCTCAACGACCTCGATCTGCAAAGGATACAAGTCTGCGTTGCTAAATCGGGAAATAGACAAAGACAGGGTACTGGACAGGGCAGGTCTGCCTGAATATAAAGTCAGACCTCAAGCACAGACTGATGTTCCCAGTGTCCCTTATATAGGGATCTCGTGATAAGTAGCAATATACGTCTACCTACACCAGCCTCTGCTCAGCAAAAGGCTCGTTCAAAACCCGCTTCAAAAGTGTTTGCAAATTGTGTCTATGCACAAGCTCCACAGATGAAATTAATCGAAAAGAGTAGCACCTATATAAGAGGGGGAAAGGTACCCCCTAGGTATAAACGAAGATAAGCGCCTGTTCTCTGTTTGTCTGACTTCCCGACGGTTAATTGACAGCTAGACTAGTTAATTGATATTGGTCCGCTGACTCATCCTTACCATTATTGCAACATGCCAGTGTATGAGGCCGACACACGATGCCAGATTAAGTGGACGAATTGTCTGTTTCTCAGTGTATTGTATATTTTCGCCATTTCGTCAGTCCTTTGTAGTACTCAATTGTTCTGCACTCACTAATTTTGATAGCATATCTGTAGCAAGATTAGATATTTGCACCATATAATTAATTATTGAAGACGTTATTTTGGGAATTGTACTCCACATCTCAATTTCTAATCAATGGACGAATCGTCGTTTCAAGTTTCTTATGACAGATATTTCCCATCTTCCGCATCTTTCTTCACGATTCATTTTTCAGGTTTAGTTAGAAAAAAAGATATCTTTCTCAAGACTTCGGTTTGCACAAGACGAGGGCCTCATTGTTTTTAAATATTAGTTATAGTTATATTATATCATAATATATATTCATATTATTTTAATGTAAGTGTTCCGTGCTTTTTTGTGATTCGATAAAGGAGTGAATCGCTCCGAAAATTTGACAAACGTACTTCCTTGCCCCATTTATATTATGTATAAAAGTATATGTATATAACTGGTTATAGTGAGCTTATGCCGTCGTCCGGCGTCAATGTTTTACTTTAAACAACCTCTTCTGAATAACCAAAAGGCCCAGTATGGTGATATTTGGCCAGCAGAATGCTAGAATGAACGGCTTCCAAATTTGTTCAAATGAATGACCTTGAATTATTTTCAATGTCACAAGGATCAAATATGTTCAAAATCTTAAAACAACTTCTTCTGAATAACCAAAAGTCGCAGGATGGTGATATTTGGCCTGTAACATGATGGGATAACGGGCTACCGAGTTTGTTCAAATGAAATACCTTGAATAATATTCAAAGTCACGGAGGGTCAAATATGTTAAAAATCTTTTAACGACTTCTTCTGAATAACAATGAAGCCCAGAATGTTGATATTTTGCCAGTAGCATGCTTGGATGAAGGGCTATCAAGCTTTTTTCATTTGAATGGATTTGACCCACTTTTGAGGTCATATTTAGTAAAATATGTTTAATAATTTAAATGACCTAATTTCAATAAACAAAACGATAGGGTGGTAATGTTTTGCAAGTTGCATCCTGAAATGAAGGGCTATACAATTTGTTCAACATAATTACCTTGTTCGACTGCCAAGGTCACAGGGGTGAAATGTTTTTAAATCTTTTAACAAAGTCTTTTGAATGACCTTTGATAATAAATACTGATATTTTGACTTTAGCTTTATTTCAGATCACTTTTAAGGTTACAAGTGTGAGATGTATACCAGGTGGTCGATGCAGGCCCATTGGGCCTCTTGTTATAAACAAAGTTATATAATTACTTCAAATTCGCCTTCATATTTCTGTGTTAATTATTGTCCATGTATTACATTAACATATGACAAAGGTCAGCGCAAAGTTACACGAAATGTAAGTAATCTACAGTTATCCATTTCTTGTACTTAGAATTATCTATAGCAGCAATAGAAACCGTACGTATTATGACTATGCGGTCAGTAACCTTACAAACATACAAAGGCAATTTTCGTTCGCAATGCATCGACCAATCCCACGGTTTTATTGAGTTGGGTCAATTCCGTAGTGCTGTCAGGAGCAATACATTTTACCTCGGGAAAAGTTGTTTGTAGGAAACCAAATCGTTTGGCACCTCCTGGACAGGCTAGACAGATATATTCGCAATGACCGATATCATACAACACCTCTTTTTAAACAAGGACGGACACACGACAAATATACACAGAAAATACCAATTACTTCGTGTTTCCAAGCGTTATTTGTTATATGCTGAGCGACCCTATCGGGTGTAATCTTAAGTAGGATGCAGATTAAACAGCAGTCCGAACACGTTGTGACACTGTTAAGAGAATAGCGCATATCACATTTATTTGACAATGAGTGATAACAGTTTATACTCTGCTGGGTGTTCTAACCCCGAGGTTTGCCGTAACCTTGTCTCTTTTGAGTTCTACAACGTTCATGCAATACACAATTTACTTATTATCAAGAGCTATGGCGGGTGCTATGCCTATTTCCTCAAAGTTGTTATCCGCTAATGCGCGCGTGCCACCGTGTACTTTATGACGCATCTTCGGGTATTTTTTTTATACAGGTAGCCTTATCGGAATCCTGTGTCTAAGAATAGATTATTGTGAATCAAATAATCCCGCGGTTCTTAGTAGAAGAGGGAATAATTTGTCTCGTGCGGCACGAGCAGCAGAAGGATGTCACGTGTACTCGGGTATACGGGTGGTAGATGTTGTCAGCGTGGTCATTTCTAGTCGCCTACTCAGGACGTACGGTTCATTCTAAACTTAAGGATGTATAGGTTTTTCTTTTTTTTTCTTAGGGAGGTTCAGTAGCTCTGATATAAAAATAAAATGTACAGTAGACAGCGGTCCAACTGTCACCTCAGAGAAATCGGACTTGCAGGGAAATAATATTTGTCCCGCTTTAGGATACAGGTTTCCGGGGGATATCTCCGGTTTTTCCTGGGCGTGCAGGCTGATTTCGATGATCGAGGTATTTCTATCGTCGTTTCGCGCAGTCTACATTAGACTTCGGCGTAACAATTGTCACGTCAGATGACGGCGTCAACTATCGGTTATGTACGAGGGTTTATTTGTAAATATGTATTTCGATTGCATTTTGGTTTTTGTCATGGATTATGTGTAAATGTTGTGCATGTACATATACTGATTAAACGCCACCGCCGTACGTCCTTTCGGCGAGCTAGCGGCAAACTGGATATTTGCGTTGTGTTTTTATATGCCAGTCGCTCAGTTGAGCGAAACCATACATGCGTTGAACGATAAAGAATCAACAAAATGCTTATTTCGCGTTATTTTTATTAATTTCAAACCAACCATACGCTGTATGTCACACAAGATCGTACAATCATTACCAATAAGTTTTGAAAAGATTTAATTTTCTGTATTACTGCCTGCGAAATGCCGTTACCTTTTTTTCTTATAAACCACACACATCTTGATTTTGTTCACCTGCGCTTTTGAGTGGCAAAATTACATATAAATTTTCAATAGCATGTCTTGCACATGTATTGCACTCCTTAGTTTGTGCTGAAGTCTTCCTGTTCTTTAAACAAATGAGACTGTCTTCTCTAATGACCTTTTCCGCATTTTCTGTAATATATTTGCGATAATAACAGTTCTTTGCTCTGCCTTTTTTATTCTGACGCAAACAAATCCCACATATTTTGCATTTCGGCACCATGTGTTTATGTTTTAAACAATAAATAAAATTACTAGTGCCAATTGGAGGATAAAACAGTTCATAAATATCATATAAAATTATGTCTTATCTACGAAGCGTAGCTGTACTGTACACGTGTACAGGGATTTGATGACAGATTAAGCAATAGGTATGTTATATAAATATAAATAATATGTTCCATTGATTTGAAAAAATATTTTATAACTCAATTAAGGAAAAAGATCAAATGCCTAAATATTAAAAAATAAAAGTTAATTTGAACGTAGATTCTAACTTGTTCACTTGTTTTGGTTACAAGTTAACTGCGTTACCCGTTCGGCTACCTCTGACATAGACAAAGATAAAAATACAACCTATTTTAACCCAAGAAACACCTGTCGCAGTTTAAAGAAATTTGAACATCCCTGTTTTTCATTATTTTGAGCACTTTCCCAAAGGAGGACCACATTTTCGTCACAAGATTTGTATTTGCATATTACATCACGGAATCAAAATGTTCATCTAAAAGCTAGTCATCGGATGGAAAAAGTGTCGAAAGATTTTGTTAAGTCTGGGAGACCCCGTCACTTTCATGGATATTGTGAGTATGGTTATATTTGCAGTATTATATTAACAATACCGAATATCTCAACAGTTCGAAAATCCATATTCATTGAGTTATATATCTATTCCATGCATTTTCGCTACTAAAATCTATTTACTCATTATTATCATTTTCCGTTTTCATAAAAGCCGGCTTAGGGAAATAAGGGCAGTTATCCGCCATAGCTCTTTATTTGAACTCCTCTAATTTGTTTTAATTAGTTTAATTAGGAAATTTAACGCACCTACCCTTCTGTTTCAATAGTTGGTTAGACCAAGCATTACCGTAGATTCCTAGAAGGACGAAACAGCTGTAAGTTGCAATGTAATCCATTTTGGCAATCTGTATCTATTAAAAATTGTTATATTTGTTTTATCAAATAGTAGTAGCAGTAATTGTTGCAACGAAGTTGTTTACATGAACGATTGGGGGAAATGTCTGGGTTCGAACTCACAACACTGTGAGCTCCAGTCGAGAATAGGTTTTTACTACCAAACATTGTGTTGTTCATGTCCTTCAACCGGTCAAGTCAAACTCCTTCTACACGTCATAAACGCACACTGATGGCATATCCGCTATTTTCAGATACACAACTTCACAAGACGTCAGCTAGGACGATCCGTACACGGAACATGATATGTCCGTCAATTTTACACTGACAATGATTAGTAAGAAAGACGAGAACGATGTAGATTTCTGTCGTGTCCTTCCTCGTTTATTGATTCTGCGTTACAATAAAATGATAATAATGAGCTTGCTTTTAATGGACAGTGAGAGGATTTGGGATTTCTCGGGTTCCCGTAGACAAATGTAACTTACCCATATATCTTTCCATTTGTAGCAAATGAAAATTGCTCCAGTCAGGAGCACGGGGGTGTATGTTATCACCTCGACAATAACGTCCGGAATGGCGGTTATTTGATTAAGCTTAATTAAGGTTGTCTAAGGTTTTAATGTCGCACAGCTGTTGCGATTATACAATATGATATATCCAATTAAAATGACACGTGCTTTTTAATATGAAGATAGCCCTGTAAAGTATCTGAAAATAAACAGCTTTAAATTGCCTGAACGTGATGATTCATATATCGGTCATTAAAAATGAGAAGGAAATGTATTCAGTTATAAAAATGAACAAAACGTTCTATATATTAAATTAAAGAAATGACATATTCCACTTGTTCGCACCTTGTACACAAATACAAGAGCTACAATTTCCCTAGAGCAGCCTAGGTATTCTAAAACAACAGGGTACATGTATATGCAGCAAAAAGAATAATTCAGATAATATATTAGGATGTATATGCAAAAACATCAATGGTGATACGGACAACTTAAGAAACTGCCAAGGATATCAGCCTGTTAAAGCTCAGCTAGTGATATGATAGTGTGCTATTTCAACTACGTATATGAATACAAGGTGTTTAAGATGGACAACAGAAACAGCTAATGTAACAACATCCTTACAAATAAAACAATGTTCTAGGTAAGAAGATATTTTCCTCCATCAACAGTACTAGAGACAGCAAGAAAAAATTCATTTCAACGTTCACTTGCACGTCCGTAATTATACACTGTATATAGCTGTAATTATACACTGTATCTACCTGTGATTATACACTGTATCTACCTGCAACTATACACTGTATCTACCTGTGAATATACACTGTATCTACCGGTAATTATGCACTGTATCTACCTGTGATTATACACTGTATCTACCTATAATTATACACTGTATCTACCTGTAATTATACATTGAGTATAATTATAATTATACAATAGGCTTTTTGTGGCATTAACAATGAATGAAGTTGCGAATGATTCAGCAAACACTTCTTCATATTTTCAGGATATCAATGTTACTTCGGTAACTATAGCAAACGCAAGCAGGATCATAAGAACACACCGTGGTGTGTCATATAAGTGTAACAGGAGAGGAAAAAATGCACGGCCAGATCGGGGTTCTAACCCGGGACCTTACGAACTCTAGACAGACGCTCTACCAATTGAGCTATCTGATCGCCGACGGTCGACCCATTCCAGTTCCGCTACATTCCTCCCTCCTTTTTCTTTGTCTTCACCCTCGAAGACACAACTATTTACAATCCAGGTTCGGGTATCCCCATACGCCACATTCTTGAAACAAGGGTTGGTCACAGGCACCACTGTAACAGGAGAGGGAAAATGCACAGCCAGACCGTGGTTCGAACTAGGGACCACTTGAGCTACCTGGTCGCCGACGATCGACCCAATCAAGTTCCGCTACATAAGTAACGATTACTTTTAAAGGGTGGGCATGTGATCCCTTCGTACCATCTGAAGTGAAGACAGAATTATCATCCATCTTACAGGTGAGTCTAATTTAATTCTTAAATTCTGTCTTCACTTCAAATGGGACCCCATGAGAGGTTAAAAGACAGTGTTCACCAAAACAAAAACCATAACCACTCAGTCATCACAATATGAAAGTGTATTAAATGAACTTGGCAACAAACTACAGCATTACACATTATATAGTAATTATATAATACTTATATAAGGCGTATAACCATGTCCTATCCTACATAAAAAAAACTATAAAGTCAATGCATCTAGTACAATAAATATATCAATAAGTGTTATGAAGACATTTAGCCATGTCCATAATGTAAGTCCAGCTCACCACACACAAATCCAGAAACCAGGCCATCCAAATCAGTATAAAAGTTCAAATATATTGTGAAAAGTATATATACATATGTATCCAAACTCTAGACTTCAGTTTAGCTGATATTGAGTACTGCTACCAACAGGCTTATCGTAAAATTTGCAAATGTTGAGTCACTACACCAGCCTGCAGTATTGAGAACTGTTTGAATAGGGACATGTGCTCTAAGGGCTGCTGATGTTGATGCCGCGCTAGTGCTGTGCGGGGTAAATATTGTCATATCAATCCCTGCCTTGAGCATAATATCTGGAAATGTTTGATTTTGAGTCTGGCAAGTGCGGCTTATGAAAACTTATAACAAGCTTGCCCGTTTTCTCAGAATTGTCCCTCAACAACTCTGTTCTGCGTATGTATTCTTTTAATGTTTGTATAACACACAGGCTAGTTTCATTGAATATTTCCAGGATTATTTCAATTTGGTGAAATCCAGGTCTTATTGTTTTAAGAATGTCTCCAAATCGAAGTTTCACCTGTTTGTCCATTAGTGTCACATTCTGGATGTTTAATGCATGTAAGCTCTGAGCAAGTTGTCCTGTGAAAAGTGCTAATAATTCAAGTAATAACAGTTGTATATGTTAGCATTTTTAGGTCACCTGAGCTTTAGCTCAAGTGACCTATTGCTATCCGTTTTCGTCCGTCGTCGTCCGTCGCCCGTTAACATTTTACATTTCAAACTTAAAGTTCTGCTGGGCCGATTGAACTGAAAGTTAGTAGGAATGATCAGCTCATGGTCCTGACAAAGTGTTGTTATTTTTCGGGTCAATCAGAAATACAATTTGGCTGCCATGGCCGCTATTTTGCTACTAAGTTCTAATAGGCCGATCTCACTTAAAATTGGTCTAGGAATGATCAGCTCATGGTCCTGACAAAGTTAAGTTAACATTATACTATTTTTTACTCAAATTGGTACATATTTCAACAACAAAAATAAATACTGTAGACTCAGGTGACCGTTAAGGCCCATGGGCCTCTTGTTAATGTTATCACATCCATGCTGCGAACATATTCAAAAACAACTTCAGGGTCCCAAGTTACATTGTACCTCGGTAGAGCTGGCCGTAATTGAAACACTCCTTTTAGAAACCTTTTGATATACACATTATTGCCACAGGGTTGTCCAAAAGCGAAAGCAAAAGGATCTGGCTTCAATGATACATATTTTTCAGTTTGATTATTCGATCTAGAAGCAAACAGATCAACATGTGGCATCCCTAAAAGTCCTTTGAGTTTGGTAAACAGCTGTGGATTATGTTTCCATTCTGTATTTTCATGCTTTGTTCTACTTTCAGCATCAGCTTCTATATTGTACCAACCTGGGATGTGTGCTGCAGGCAGCCAGTTATTCTTAATCTTGGACCAAGCCCACATTTCTTTAACCAAACCGTTACATTTTATAGTTTTACCACCCATGTGTGACACATAAGCTATGGACGTGGTATTATCCATATTCAGTTTAATGTGTACATTTGCTGAATTCTTACAAAATGCCAGTATTGTAAACTATGCTGCTTTCAATTCTAAATAATTAATATGTTCTTGAACCTCAGTGAAAGACCAATTTCCACCTGCTTTTTGACAATTGCATGTACCTGTTTTGCACAATCTGTTCTGATGTATTACACCTCCCCATCCCACTTTTGAGGCATCAGAGGTTAGAATTATATCTGGTGAACCATGACAGATGTTACTAAATGCAGTTTCAACATTTATAATCCACCATTGTAAATCTTGTATGCTTTCAGTGGATAGGTACATATGACTATCAAAGTTGCCCTTTGCATGTTTTTATTTTATCATATTCCAGGGATCTGTAATGGGATTGTCTATATTGAACCCCCGGAAAACTTGAAACCATTAGCTGTATGCAACGAGCGACTTCCTGTATTGTGGGAAAAGCTGTGGCTATTAATATCTTACATTCCTGTTTAAGTTTTCTAGCTTTTTTTTGTCAGGGAAACAGTCATGTTTGTTGATTTTATAATAAAGCTTAAGTATTCAATCATTTAACTTGGCTCAAACACTGTTTTTTCTGGGTGAACAACAAATCCTGGGTTTTTTCTGACAATAAAACTGTGACATTAGTGCGACATTCCTGCAATGTGTCGCCCAAAAGCAATTAAATCATCAATGCATGATGTGTTCAGCAATCAGGTTTTCTGAGAGTAGAGAACAATGGCTTGGTAATTTTAGTAAACACCTAGGCAGTGCTTGAAATTGATACAACTCCCCATAAATTCGAAACGTAGGTACATTTCAGACACATGTACTGAGTAGTAAGCATCTTTCCAATCTATGGAAGCCATGAAACAATCCTTTGTCATTTAGTCGATTGCTGTTTTGGGTGTGCCCACTTTGAACTGTCGATAAATTAAAGAGGTTTTAGGTTCAAAATTGATCTGACACCTCCATCTTGTTTTAGTGCGGATGAATATGTTTGATATGAATTCGCCTGAAGTATGTTGATCCTGTTTAATCACTACTTTTTGCAACAATTTAATAATTTCATTGTTGATAGATTCTTTTTCGTGTGCTTCAAATTTATACTGAACAGGGTTTAAATGTTTTCCCTTAGAAGTTGGATTGTCAAAGAATTCAAGTTTGACACCTTTGATAGTATCTAATATGACAAAGTCTGATGTTAATGTCCTCCAAAAAGTAAGATGTTTACCCAAACTACCTGCTTGGTAATTCTGAACATATCAGCGTAATTTTGTTTGAATGTCTGACAAAAACAATTCCCAATCATGACTTTCGGCAAAGAAATTTTGTTAGGCCTACTCACCTCATCATAAACCGACTGGGTCTGTACAGGGGTTTATTTCTACTCCTGTCCCTTTTTGTAGTTTTTTGTCAATGGTTTCTTGCCAGACATCTGTTGCTGGGACTGTTTGTACTCATGATTGTTACCGTCATGATGATACCCCCTATTTCCACCATGCTGGTAGGGTAGGGCACGGAACTTCCCTCTGTTGGAAAACTTTGATTGTCCCTTCCTAAAACAAGTATGGTCCGCACCCGAGCTCACCCGAGCTCACCCGAACTCACCCGAGCTCACCCGAAGAGCCACTCGGTTAGTGTCACTTATGTCTCTCATAGCCTTTGATATGTCATCGCCAAACAGTTGTGTTGTGAATAGGTTGTACTTTGAACAAAGCGAGCCAAACTGAGTGTTTGAATCAGGCCGAATTAGTTCTCGGTGGCGCAGGCTGATCTCCTGTGACGCACTTCCCATTAGGGTAAAACACTCAATTGACAACTTCAAAAGTTCGTCGGCTTTTGGTCTAACATCAATGCTTTTGTCTTTTTTCACGTCAGTCAATAAATTAATTAACCTTGCTAACGGAATACTAACTTTCGCGATACGTGTTTGTGCCTTCTGAACACGAATATTCCGACTTTTTGTGTCTGTTTTTAGTTTCCTCAATATCTCGGGATTTACCCGAGGCGCCTAGTTCTTGTCACCATATCTGTGAGCAGATTGTCCAGTGTTCAATTGCCATTTTCGGGCCTGTACTTTCCTCATAGCTTAAATCTTGCACGAGCGCCCTCATACATTCGGGCAGCTCATAGTCGTCGCCCGTTTCCACAGTTTTGGTCGGTTGAGCGGGCACAACATTAATTGACCTCGTCCGTTTCGTCATCTGACGATTTAAGGAAGTCGTCTATTTTAGCACAAACATCCATTGATTCGTCTTCGCTAGAATAGCAGTCCATGTCGTCCTGTCGGGGTCCGTACTCGAATGTCCTGCAGCATTTGTAGCTGTGCATCCATGATGGATGTAAAATTTAACATCATTTCTTGCATTCCTGCAGTATTAGTGTTCATAGAACCCGCATCATGTACACTGCTTGTGCTGGCAACGGGCTGTGACTGGGTCAGCGCGGACCCCGGGGTGTTTTTCTCCAGCTCCATCAATTTTGGTTGCTAGTCCTGTCCACCATTTTGGGAGGGAACGCTTTTAGTAGACTGTTTGTCAGCCACTGTCGTTTTGGACGATGATTTTGTGTCCATGGACTTGCCCTTTGACACGTTTCTGGGCTCCATCTTGTAAAGAATTTGCCCTACGAAGTCAAACTCCGCAACGATTTTGGAAATTTTACTTTTTCCAAGATGGCGGCCATAAACTCGCGCCAAATGGACAGTGGTCAACACTGACCCCACAGGGTACAGCGCCAAAAAACATGAGTTAAAACCTCAATATAACTTAAAACCTATAACAAACAGAGCAAGGTCCCTCCTGAGTGATATTAATGTGTGCACGTTGTATAAATCTGAAAACATAAGGCCAGGTAAAATTGTTAACGTCTGTTCTGGTAATGAAACACGCTATGACTGGTGATATGCGCACGCATTTCATTGGGTCCCGGAGTACCTATCTGAAGTGAACACATAATTAAGTTTACGAATAAAGGTTCATCACAACAAAAGGAGACTAATATCGAGTGTTGCGGAAGGTTAGGCGTCCTCTGTTGTATCGACAACATCCACATATAAAACTAGGAGCATTCTCAAAAACGTCGATAATCTTATCGCACAAGGAAACAGAATATATAAAACTTCTCCAAAGTCTTTATCAACTCAGTTGCACCTCCCGAAACCTGTCTTGTTTTCCCTACAATTTTCGACATTTGTGACAATTCGTGAGTATAGAATGAACTGCGACGTGTACACACTTAAAGAGGACACAGAGATGTTGCTATCATGAAAGGAAAGTTCACGATCGGACGTATTTTATAGTGTTCCAACAATGATTAACATTTTATTTGATACCGTTTCTTTGTCATTAATATATATGTATACTCAATCGATTTTTACCATGATATATAGGATATATATAACCAATTCGTTTATTTTTAGCTCACCTGGTCCGAAGGACCATGGTGAGCTTATGCCATACCGCAGTGTCCGTCGTCCGTTCGTCCGTCAACTTTTCCTTTAAAACGCTACTTGTCCTGAACGGCCAAGTAGATTTTGACTAAATTTGGTCTGGAGCATCCTTAGGCCAAGGGGACTCAATTTGTATAAACGGTGGATGTGTGTCCCCTGGGGGCAGAGGGTTGGGCCCAATAGGGGAAATAGAGGTAAAACATTTAAAATCCTTCTTCTACCGTAGGGATTAAGGGATTTTATCCTCATTAAGTCTAAAGCATCCTTGGTCCAAGGGGACTGTTTGTATAAACGGTGATGATTGTGCCCCCCCCCCCCTCTCTTGGGGCAGAGGGGTGTGGCCGAATAGGGGAAATAGAGGTAAAACCTTCAAAACCCTTCTCCTATCGTTGGGATTAAGGGATGTTATCCTAATTTAGTTTGGAGAATCCTAGGGCCAAGGGGACTCAATTTGGTATAAACGGTGGGTGTGGCGCCCCTTGGGGCAGAGGGGTGGGCCGAATAGGGGAAATAGAGTTAAAACCTTTGAAATCCTTCTTCTACTATAGGGATTAAGGGATTTCATTCAAATGTGGTCTGGAGCATCCTTGGGCAAAAGGGACTCAATTTTATATAGTGAGTGGGGTCCTCTAGGAGCTGAGTAGCTGGGCCCAATAGGGGAAACATATTTGGAAGGCAGATCAATTTTGTATAAATGTTTGGTTTGAACCCCCTTGGACCCGAGGGGCGCGGTCCAATAGGGGAAACAAAGCAAATTCTTCAAAATCCTTCTTCTTCTGTATGAATGACAGAATTTTGATTAAATTTGGAATGAAGCACTCTTGGGTGAAAGGGAACCAATTTTGTATAAACGGTGGTTCTGAACGATGGTATCAACGATTGGTGTGACCCCCTGGGGACAGAAGGGCGAGGCCCAATAGGGGAAACATAGCAAATTCTTCGAAATCCTCCTTTTATTTTAGAAATGACAAGATTTTGTTCTATTGGATATAAATATAACCCCTGACTAACCATGTAATACATGTACACTTCCAGTGACACCATGCTATTCTAACTTCAATTTTGCTAACTTTTCCAGGTGAGCGAGACAGGCCCTCTGAACCTCTTGTTTATGTTAATTGCATATTATACCTTTTCATGCTTTTCCCCCTCGGCGACTGAAATTTTGTTAAAAATACAAAAACCAAACAACTAAAAATCGAAATCCTCACGTTTATTATAAAGCTTTGTAGCTGCATATTGTATGTACTCTCCCTTATTACATGTAGTCATGTTGTTAGCAAAGTTCAATGTGAACGACTGATGCATTATGCCTCTGTTCAATGTAAACGACTGATGCATTATGCCTCTGTCACACTTGACCGGATTGAGCCTCCGAACGTGAAACGGATGACTTATTTGTATATCCGGTGATGTTCGTCAATATTCGTTTTAAGTCAGTTTTATGTTCGGAACATTCGTTTCATGTCAGGTGATGTGCGGTGCGTCCGCCTGCATCCGTTAGAAAGTTTTGTGCATGCACAAAAATTGAAACGGACAGTGACGAACAATAACATTCGTTGGTTGTCCTGTGCATGTCCGTTTTGTCCTGTTTATCTCCTGTCATTGTTCGCAATTCCTTCGTTTATATGCTGTAGGTGTACGGCGGGGATACGTTGTCCAGTCCGTAGATGGAACTTGAACGCATACGCCACGCATTAACCGGACCTTAAACGAACACCTAACGGACAAACACAGGATGCCTGCAGGATTAACACCGAACACGACGAATAGACAAACGAATTGAAAAACGGATAAAACGTACAGAACTGATGAATACAGAATACCTACAGAATACCTGCAGGATAACTACAGGGGGAGGAACTGACTACCGGCAGAACCTGATCATCCCAGGGCATATATAAAGGTTCTTGGAAGCTTCCAAATCAGATTCACAGACAGTTTTCCAGCATCACCATGGATTGTCAGGCTAGAGTTTCCCTGCAGTTTAGGGCCGCCTTACTGCAGGCAGAAATGCATATGAACAATGTTCAGATGGACCTTCAGCAGTATCTTTCCCACAAGAGAAGAAGGCGCCGCAGGGGTCAGCGAAGACGATATTGGTCGAGGTCATGGCTGAGCCCGGAGAGACGAAGGCAGTTCGGTCTGTATGACCAA
>NW_018479961.1:19648-73657 GCF_002113885.1 Mizuhopecten yessoensis | reverse complement strand
CACATTCTTCGTGTTCTTCTTTGCTTTCCTTCCACGAGGCATTGTGGAGATGCAGTCAGCAGTGCAACTTTTCGAAAACTGGTCCGCTGGAGAAATGCATTCGCAAATACACCTTGTTGTTTCCTGCACGCATGTCCGTTATGTGTTCGGTTTGTCCGGAATGCATCCCGTACGAGTCCTGATTGACCGGTTCATGTTCGTTTGTTGTTCGTCACTCATTCGGAGACACTTGGCTGGTTGAACTGTAGTCGTGCGTTACCGGTACGTTTCAACCGTTCCATGTTCGGTGCAAGTACGTCCGTAGTTTGGGTTTTTCTACCGGACAGACCACTTTGCCACCGGATAACAAAAATTCCTATACGTTGATGTACGGAACCCCAATCCGGTCAAGTGTGACAGAGGCATAAGAGTCTGCAACGTCCGTGATTTTAGAGGGTATATAAAAGATCGAGGTGTCAAAAACTTGCTTGTTATTATAAAGGCAAAGCAACATTGATATGCATGTATTTGAAAGCGGTATTGAAGGACTTGGAAGGATTTTAAGTTCTTCAATAAATTCAGCCCTGTAAAAAAAACTGGTCGGCCTGGAGTAATGCACAGTTATTTCTCTTACCCTGGACAGGGATATCCACCATTTTACCGGTGTGAGATTTTCTTTTCTCTTACCCTGGATAGGGATATCCACCTTTTTACCGGTGTGAGATTTTCTTTTCTCCCACACCTGACAGATTTATCTCCCGTTTTGCCGGTGCTAGATTTATCTGTCTCCGCCCTAGGGTTGAGACGGGGGGATTCCCCTATTTATAACAATGGTATGACGTCACTGTAACAATACAATGACGTCACGTCAACAATCCATCAACGTCACGTCCACCCTGAATTTAGCATGTAACGTTATTATTACATTGTGTATATGATACACATTGGGGAAAACAGGGTACATGTAAGAGAAAAAGAATCATTCACCCCCTTGTGGGTAAGATAGGGGAATCTCAACCCTCGGGGAAAGATTCTTAAGTTGCCATACACTCGGCAAAGCCTCGTGTTTGGCAACATAAGAATCTTCCCCCTCGGGTTGAGATTCCCCTATCTCACCCCAAAGGGGATGAATGATTGTATTAATCTCACCCTAGGGTTGAGACAAGCTACACGTGTTCTTTTTACGTTCTCAACAACTGTATGACGTCATAGCAACAATACCATGACGTCACGGCAAAAATAGAATGACGTCACGTCGACAATTCAGCCGCATCACATCAACATTGTCTTGCATTGATGTAATGTCTATATAAAATACAAAGGTAAACAGGGTAAGAGAATAATAGAATCTTTCACCCCCTTGGGAGTGAGACAGTGTGATCTCAACCCTCGGGGTAAGATTTTTAAGCTGTCAAACTCTCGGCAAGCCTCGTGTTTGACAACTTAAGAATCTTACCCCTCGGGTTGAGATTATCCTGTCTCACCCCCAAGGGGGTGAAATATTCTATTAGTCCCACATCAGTATATCAGTATGCCCCACATCAGTATGCCAACAGCCGGCTAAAAAATAGTGTTGCTATCGAACTCAACAAAGTCATTGCCAACCTGGCTGGCTCTGCTCAACTATTTAAAACATGTTCAGAACAAGGGATTATGCTTTTCTGATGATACAATGTATTTAAGGTCTTACAGGCAATTATAATGCCAAACAACAGGGTGGTCGGGTGGTGCAGTGGATAGCGCACTTGCCTTTCACCAAAAAGGCAGGGGTTCGATTTCCCGATCGGACGTGAAAAGGTTGGGGTCACCTGCCCGACTACGTGGGTTTTCTCCAGGTACTCCGGTTTCCTCCCACGCTAAGACCCCACGCGCTAACATCCGGGCCAACAAGAGTGATTAATATAATTTGAAATAACTTGTTTCATAATTGTTGTTAAATAAATAAAGTTTATATACAACTGGAGGATTGCAAGATCAATTTTATCGTCGCCACTATATATATGTGGAGGTGTTCACCTTTGGGATCTTTACCAGGTTATCTTGTCTAAGATTGTAAAAACCTGCTTTTTCTCTCAACAAGATTTTGTAAAATTGATGGAGATATATCATTTAAAATTTTAAAAACCTCAGAGGCCATATCTTTCATACGTTTTACATGTAAAAAATCAAGTTTGTGTCTTCTTAAAATATCAATGACTGGGGAAACATAATCATGTTCAATGAAACGAACTGCTTGTTCCTGAACTGTTTTCCATTTACTAGTATTTTTCAATGTACAATAGTGCCAGGCAAGTGGACAATAGTTAAAATTTATAGAATAAAAGACTTAAAAATGTTAAATTTTCCTTTCTTTGTAACTTTTTACCCAGTGTTTTTTAAACAGCTTGTTTAGCAGCATTTCTACAAAGACGAGATATATGTACATCATTAAGAAGAAAGTCAATATTCACACCTAAAATTTTCACACTGTCTTCACACATAACATCAACGCTTTCAATATTACAAGATTTGATAGAGTTACTAGTCTTTTTCTGGATTGGCCTTCATACCATTTAAATTAAACCATTCTATAAGAACTTTGCTCTCATTTTTAGGTCACTTGAGACTTTGTCTCAGGTGACCTAAAAATGAGAGCAAAATTCTTATTGCGATCGCCTTTTGTCCGGCGTCGTCCGTCGTGCGTCCGTAAACAATTTACATTTTCGACTTCTTCTCCAAAGCCCCTTAACCAATTTCAATGAAATTTTGCAGGAACCTTTCATGGATAAAGGTCAACAAAAATAATGGCCGGTTTAGTCCCAAGTCCAAAGGGGCCTGAGAAGCGGGGCCAAAAAGGGTCAAATTGACTAAATTTTCAAAAATCTCCTTCTCAAGACACAGATATGGTAGAATCAAATACTCTTCATAGATGGAAGGGTCTTAAGGTGCTTTACCAAATTGTGGATTTCTTGACCCTGGGGTCTCACGTTTCCCCCTGGGGAGGGGGTAAACTTTACTATAGTTTATATAGGGAAATCACATTTTGGACCAGCATTTGTTTAATTTCGATTGGAAGTAATTCAATTTGGGTTAGCATTATCAGTATTAGGTAGCAGTTTGATAGTATGCACATATGAGCCCTGACTGACCCCCCGGGGCTGATGGGTGGGGCAAAAAAGGGTTGAATTGATTGAAATTTCAAAATCTTCTTCTCAAGCCCCAGATATGGTAAAATCAAATCCTCTTCATAGATGGAAGGGTCTTAAAGTGCTTTACCAAAAATTGTGAATTTCATGACCTTGGGGTCTCACGTTTCCCCCATTTATTATGGTTTATAATGGCAAATAATACTTTGAATATTACATGTTAATAACTTGATTGGAATTATAACCTTGAGTTGACAGTTTGATTCTTTGAAAATTTTGTGCCAGCCCTACCCCCAAGGGCTGTAGGGTGGGGCCCAAAGGAGTCGGTGTGCTAAAATTTCTTCATTTTCCTTGTTTAGAATCAGAGGTGCTAGTTTCAAATACTTTTTAGTCTTAAATCTGTATGCTAGATATTGAATAAGGTGGTTTTATTGTTTTTTGTCACTTTGAATAATATTTCTGTTCATGTTAAAAACAAAATCAACTCTCTGTATAAATATATCAGGTGACCGATAAGGCCCATGGGCCTCTTGTTTAAACAATCTTTCAAATATAAATTACTGTCACAAATCTTAGAGAGCGTGTTGTCATCTGCGTAATTATTTAAAATACATTTGTCTACAAAGGTAAAAATATTATTTATAGATATATTAAAAATCATTAGTCCTGCAATAGAACCCTGGGGGACCCCCTTCTTTACATCAGTCCATTTGCTGGTCTCTGACCCCAGTCTGACCTGCTGTTTTCTGCCACTCAGGTAGCTGCTGATGAAGTCCATAGATGACTTACCCAGTCCATAAGCTTGCAGCTTCCCGAGTAGCAGAGTATGAGGAATGCAGTCAAATGCCTTGGACAGGCTCCAACATGCTGATGGTTGTCCAAGACCTGCCATCAGTCCTCAAGAGCTCGCAGCAGGACAGACTGGCACATGTAACCGCTCCCGAAAGCTGCCAAGAAAGGACTAAAAATTGGCTTAAAATATTCACTCAGTTGGTTATGAACAAGTCTTCAAAAAAAAAATGACAAAAAGGGTAAAATACTAACAGGCCTGAGGGTCTTCTTTTTCATAGATTGTTTTTTTCTTAAAACTTGGTAAAACCTGTGCCTTTTTCAGAATATCAGGGAAATGGGAAACAGTTACACAATGGTAAAAGATCCTGAACCAGCTTTTAAAATCTTGGCAGAGATACCATCAAAACCCGGGTTTTTTCCACAGTCAGTGGTGAAAACAGTTTCTTAAAATCATTCTCTTCTACGTGCTGAAAGTTAAAAACATTGTTTTTCATTTTATGTACAGACAGAACTGTTAATGTTAATAACACTCGGGTGGTCTGTAAAATTAGACACGACCTCTAGATCTTTACCAATATCATCAGCAACTGTAGAGAAAAATATCATTAAAAACATCACACGCTTCACTCTGGATACAATGCATTCGTTTTCTTCTAAAATAATTTTCTGGTCATTAAAACATTTGTTATATAAAAAGGGCTTAACAGTAGGCCAACAATCTTTAGAGGCTGGACCTCCACCACAAAATAGAGCCTAACAGACTGTCTACAGAGTTTCTCTACATACTTTCTTTGCTTTCTGTAGGCTTCCCAGTTAGCAGCTGTTTTGATGCGGTTGTACTTATTTTGAACATAGCTTTCTTAAAAGCATCCCTTCTAAGATTACTGTTTAAAAAGGGAGGTTTATTTACACGAGGTTTGTGCTCTTTAACAGGTAAATGTACATCAACAACTTATCTTATTAAATTATCATGAGCCCAGTAAATATCCTCGGTATCTTCAAACACATGTGCAACATGAAAAGGAACATTTTATAAGTCAGAATTAAAATTATTCTGTTCAAAGTTTTTAAAACAACGGAACTTACTTTTTACCCTAGGCAAGCAGGGTGCTGTGCCTTTTATAACAATTCCAATAAAATTGTGACAGTCACTTAGACCACAAATAAAATTGATAGGCTTAAAACAAAGACTTGGGCAATTTGCAAGGATGACATCAACTAATGAAGGGATACAATCCTTCATAAAACATGTAGCTTCTGTAATTTTGTTAGTGAGGTCAAACATATCACAGAAGTCAGAGATAGTTTAACCCTTACTTTCATCATGACAATCAAAGTTCAATAAACCTAAAATCATAAAATTGTCATATTTTGTAGACACACGATCAATAGATAAAGTGGCATCGTTCATAAAGACAGTATCGTGCATAGATGGGGGTTTATACGTGCCAATGAAAGCCCACTTCCTCTTCTGGAGCACTCAATAACAATGGATTCCACATCTTCGAACTCCAGATCATCGCGTCTGCGTGAAGGGAGGTCAGCACGGACGTAGGCCACGAGTCCTCCTCCGTGTGCATTTCTCTTCTTCCTGAAGCACCGAAAACCCGGCACATCGAAACACGACTGTCTAAAAGTGTCATCTAGTTTAGACTCGCCAATAAATAAAATATCACACAATCCTTCATACAAAATGAAACATAGTTCTGAAGATTTGTTTCTAAAACTGTTTATGTTTATATAACATACAATAATATTTTTTCTTGCATGTCTCTCTCATCTTCCCCATGCCTTGAAAGCTGTTGTTGCCATCCGGATCCTCGTCCGATGTGTTTACATGATTTACAGAATCATTCATTTGATATTTCTTATGTATTCATGTATATATTCCTGTAGTAAAATGTAATAAATTATCGAATATTGATTCAAACACACTTCTGTCGACTTTGTTTGTCCGGCAATCTCCTCCTACATTTTTCGACAGATCTCTTTGAAACTTGGTAATATAAATATAATTATAATCATGATATGAAGTTGTGTCTCCCTTAAAAGAATTTTGATTCGACGATTTTTGCAAACGTTATTGCCCTTTGTTCATTTCAGTATTTGAGTTTTTTGTCCGGAGATTTTCTTCTACATTTTTTATAGTATGTCAGTTAACCACTCTTAGAATCATGCAGATCTTATTTCAATGTAAGAAAGTATATAACACTATATGGCATTCGACGGGCGTATATTGTTCCGCCCCGCGATACTCTTTTTTTCTTTCATTTTCTTTATTAGGATATTGGTGGAGTTTTTGATATTATAGGAATGTACATTTTAGAATTTTTTTTTTTTTTTTTTTATTAATAAATCAAATTTAATCTTAATATAAACTATTACTTGCCGCGGGATCCCTATTATTTATTTCAAAATCCGTGTCATGAGAATTTTCCCACATAAACATGATTAATGTATATCAGCCCATTTACGTGTTTCGAGCCCACTGTTCTCTGGGTACGAAGCAGTTATCGCCCTTGACCGGAACTCGCCATTTATGAAAAAGAAATTAACGAGGCAGTCTGACAGAAACGACTGGACACCACAATAATTTCTGCAAACAGTCATGTCACAATCGGAAAGGTAGCGTTCAAGGTCTTGTCATGTTGAGCATGGTCTTATGTAAATGTTTGTGAGGTTTCGCTGATAGGCATTTCGTGACGACCGAACACAGATGATGATCAGCCCGGTAAGTCGTGCCACTGCAGTTCACGATCATTCATCTGTCCATCGGGTGTCACTATCCCCCTATATGCCGTACACCCCCGGGCCAGAGTCAATATAGCCTCGATATAAGGAGGAGATTAGTATGGTGGATAGGTCAACATCGCAAGGATATAGTGTGTTTACTAGTGGCTGGAAATAAGCTTGTGTTGACAATGGAATGATGTCCGATACACAATCTGATAAATTATATTTGAAAAGCTCACGTTTTATAAAGTTATGAGATGAAATTCATCATGTTCATGGCAGATGTTTTCATTTGAGAGCAAAAAGTATGCTTAATTATAGAAACTGTAATCGCTATAAGCTAGGAATCGGCATCACTGCCGTTTATCCAAGTAATAATAGTCATGTATGTTTGTGTCATTGTGTGTGTAAACTATGTTTGTGTCCATTAATCCTATGGCAATTCCTAGTGATCAAACAACAATATGCTAGTTAGGGAAAGAAATGACCTTGACACCACTTCCTGAAGGTTCTTTTAGTATTGGATGAACATATTTTGGGTACATTATGTGACATGGAAATGTCAAACAAGAACCACAGGTACTAGCCTCGTCTGTCAACACACCTATATTATCCAAGGTGTATTGATAGACGAGGCTAGAACCTGTGCAAAGAACAGCAGAATTTTTTTTTGTGAGGTCACAGAGTCACCATTGATCAAAGTGGTTTTTTTAAGATATGTACAGAAAAAATATTTTTTAACCTAAAGGTCAAGGGTAGTTTCTTTTGGAGACAAATATGCAGTTTTAAATATATATTGAATCATAAAATGAATGTGATGTAATTATGATATCAGAAAATAACACAAACACTTATAAATCGTTACAGTTTTACTTTTACTCATGCTCAACTCTTTTTAAAAAAAAAGCATTGATCCGTTCACACACAATAGGTTACATTGTATTCCAAAAATAGGAATAATACTTTAACTTTACAATGACTGACTTCATCATAATCAATAGTTGAAATTACTCACACAAATTACTCATACAACATTATATTGAATACAATTATCCTTATCAATTAGTACTTGATTACATTATCACATACAATATTAAAATACCTACCCCAACTATGGGTCGGGGGTTTACGCGAATGTAGATCTGTATCCCTTCTCAATCGAAAACTATCATCTCTGTAAAAGAGACATGTAAATCACAATTTACATCATGTTGATAAAAACACATATATACATTACTTTAAAAAGAGCTATCTATGTATCGATTGAATATACATGTACGTAAGATCAAAATTCTGTTAATTTTATAAAAAGTACAATTTCAAAATATAATTAATGCTACTTTATCCAAAATCTCATTAATATAATAATTTAACATAAACCAATTACAGAAGAAGACTTTGTCACATCTATATGTGTACATACCAGATCTGGAGAAAAACTTCAAGACTCCAACTTCTGGATATAAATTAGATCCACCCTTTAGCTCTGTCCTGTCTATGAATGAATACTAAAAACCGCGCCAAAACATGTGACAAAGACACCTGGACTGACCACTAACAAAAACCAGGTAACACCTATATCTAGAACAATTACCTTATATGTATGTAACAAGGTAAGACAAGTGACATGTGACAACATACTCACATGTACAAAAACAATACAGGTAAATGGCACAGTGATCGTACACAGCACATGTATACGCAAACAGCACGATATAGGCAGCGCAACAATTAATTAAATTTAAAAACATTTTATCACAGCCTTTATTAAAACATCAATATTTTCACATTGTTACAACACCTCAACTCTGTCTTAAAGACACCTGTCAATCCTGACCTCAAGACACTTGTCAACACTGTCCTGAAGACTTACATAGCAACGTTTTAAAAAGATAAATTTACAAAGTATTACATAGCAGTCTGGCAAAGCCTTTTTTCTTTCTTTGTTTTTTTTAGACATCAACCCTAAACTTGTTGTTTTTCTATTGTGTAGATGAAGGATAACTCACTGTTCCATAAACAATGGTGAACAAATGGTGGACAAGACAAAGTTTCATGTGATATGGAGTAGCTGAAAACATGTCTGAGGTAACTGTGCTACAGACTGAAGCAGAAGTAGGGAGAACGGATGAGGAGGATGCATCGGATAAACTATTCCTGGGGTCAAGTGATACAGACGACTACATCAGCTCAGATGAGGAATCCACTCCAACAAGGGAGGACAACTCCAGCAATTTACTCAGCTATGATGCATCATCTGAGCCGTTGAATCTTTGTAGCAGTGAGACCAAGGCAATGTGTAATGGTGCCAGAGACCCGGGTGAAATGCCCTGCACAGAAAATGGAACATTGTTAGAGTATAGTGATCTAAATGAAGAGGACAGAAATTCAGAAAATACAGGATATGACAGCTCTACAAATATTTGCTACGAAGAATTTGATGGAATTTACTCAGGTTATAACTCTTGTGACAATAGTTCCCATGGTGATCTTCCAGACACTAGTCACAGTTCTGATGAATCAGTAACAAAGCGGGAATCTCAGAACGGGATAGAGGACAGCCAAGTAACAAAGCGGGAATCTCAGAACGGGATAGAGGACAGCCATGGGCACACTTCCAATACCACAGGCACCAGTAAATATCTTACTCTTAAAAGGACTTTCAAATATTTCATGCTTTTAATTAATTTACAGTACTTCTAATTTATGATTAAGTAGAATCTTAAAAGATAAAATCTTCCAGAGTCAAGATATAAAGCCAAAATCTTGCTGGAATAGAGTGCTATAGATTTTGGGATAAGAAATTACCTTGACCTACATACGAAGTCATCAGTATTATTTGGTTGAAACACTCAAACAACTTCTTTTGAAGATGCAATCATATGTAGCTTGCAGCTAAGAAGCAGAGTGTCATGGTATATAGGCAGTGGCTTGCTGGCAACAAGTGCTACACATTTTGAGAACAGAAATGGCCTTGATCTATATTCAAGGACTAGGCGCAAGGTCAGATCTGATTAAATTCTGAAGAACTAAAAGGCATCGAGCCCACACATGAAGTCATGATGTTTAACCAGAAAGTTGAAGGCATGGAATAATACAAAAAGTTGTGAAGAAATTTATAGCCTTATAATCAACATTCAAAGTCACCGGAGTCAATTCTGTTAGAAGCATAATATCTATAAAGTCATGCTATGTAGCCTGCAGCTTGCTAGCAGAGAGTACTACAACTTTTGTGAACGAGATAACCTTGAGGTCACAAGAATCAAGTTTGTTATAAAATACTTATACTGTTTCCTCTGAAACACCATGGGGCCTAGAGTCATGCTTTATGGCGAGTAGTTAGCTGGCAATGAATTCTACAGAGTTTGAGAATGGAACCTTGTGAAAAAAATTACCTTTTCTCCATAAAAGGTCACAAAGGTTAAACTTGTTAAAACTTCCAAACAATTTCTATTTAGAACTAAAAGCCTAATAGAATATTTGGCCAATAGCTTTCTGATATGTGTTGCTTCAAAATTTGTGAAAAGATCATTACCGGTACTTTGACCTGTATTCAGATCTGGGTCAAATTTGTTACAATATTCGATAGACTTATGAAGAACTTTACAGATCTGGAATCATAAGCACGTAGCTTGCTGAAACTTAGTGATGAAACTTCATGAAGAAAAGGCTGCCTAAAACAGGTTAGCATCTTCAGGCCCTTTAGGCCTCTTGCAATTTTTCATCTTTATTGCAGTTATGCTATTCTGATAATGATTGCATAAGCATGGAGTTTTTCCAAAATATATAATTATGTTGGTACAATTGTACAATTGCAAAATGTAAGAAAATGCTTTCCACCCATGGTGTGTACACACACACACAAGTTGTTTAACAATGTGCAATCCCTCAACTGCACATCGTTGATTCATCAACAGTACAACAACAAAGTAGGCATGTACTGTGCTGTAATTATCAGATTTAATTTATAAAAGAATGTTGATATTTTGACATTTTGTGTTACATTTCTTGATTTTGCAGATGTTGAAAGTCATCAAAACATTTGTGCCAAGAGAGAGAACTCTGCCATAGTTACTGACACTGAGCTACTGAAAACAGATGTGTATGGATGTGGGTCTTGTGGGCAACAGCTGAGTAGTAAAAGTGGACTACGTAAACACAGGTGTTCACAGACAGGTGAGTGGTCAGACCTGTCTTATACAGGATACAGGTGTTCACAGACATGTGAGTGGTCAGACATGTCTTGTACTGGATACAGGTGTTCACAGACAGGGGAGTGGTCAGACATGTCTTGTACAGGATACAGGTGTTCACAGACAGGTGAGTGGTCAGACATGTCTTATACAAGATACAGATGTTCACAGACATGTGAGTGGTCAGACCTGTCTTGTACAGGATACAGGTGTACACAGACAGGGGAATGATCAGACATGTCTTATACAGGATACAGATGTTCACAGACAGGAGAGTGGTCAGACATGTCTTGTACGGGATACAGGTGTTCACAGACAGTAGAGTTGCCAGACATGTCTTGTACAGGATAGAGGTGTTCACAGACAGGTGAATGGTCAGACATGTCTTATACAGGATACAGAAGTTCACAGACAGGTGAGTGATCAGACCTGTCTTATACAGGATACAGATGTTCACAGACAGGTGAGTGGTTAGACCTGTCTTATACAGGATACAGAAGTTCACAGACAAGTGAGTGGTCAGACCTGTCTTATACAGGATACAGGTGTTCACAGACATGTGAGTGGTCAGACATGTCTTGTACAGGATACAGGTGTACACAGACAGGTGAGTGGTCAGACATGTCTTATACAGGATACAGGTGTACACAGACAGGTGAGTGATCAGACCTGTCTTATACAGAATACAGGTGTTCACAGACAGGTGAGTATTCAGACTAGTCTTGTACAGGATACAGGTGTTCACAGACAGGTGAGTGGTTAGAATTGTCTTGTACAGGATACAGGTGTTCATCGACAGGTGAGTGTTCAGACTTGTCTTGTACAGGATACAGGTGTTCACAGACAGGTGAGTGGTTAGACCTGTCTTATACAGGATACAGGTGTACACAGACAGGTGAGTGGTCAGACCTGTCTTGTACAGGATACAGGTGTTCACAGACAGGTGAGTGGTTAGACCTGACTTATACAGGATACAGGTGTACACAGACAGGTGAGTGGTCAGGCCTGTCTTATACAGGATACAGGTGTACACAGACAGGTGAGTGGGCAGACCTGTCTTATACAGGATACAGGTGTACACAGACAGGTGAGTTGTCAGACCTGTCTTATACAGGATACCGTTGTTCACAGACAGGTGAGTGGTCAGATTTAGATATGCTCTGGGAAGGTACATTATGTGAGTTATCAAAACCACCCTATTGTAAACAGGAGTACACAGACAGGTAAGTGATTAAACCTGTCTTGGGAAGGCCATATATTATGATCAAAACTACCCAGTTTGAAACCGTTGTACACAGACAGGTGAGTGATCAGATCTGTCCAACATCTTAATTCTGATATCATCATGGGTGATATTATATGTCAAAAAAATAATGTAACATCAGTGTATTCATTGCATTACACTCTAGTCATGTGATGAATATATATATGTCATATGTTTACTAATAATAACACACTTTTTGTATGTGTTAAATTTCCACAAGTTGATATCAGCCCGGGTAATATCACACCCCCTTGGAGTGATATCACCCCCCCTTGAAAGTGATATCACACCCCCTCCCAAATTTTCCGGATTTTGCCGCTTCCGCTTAATGCTTTTTACTTTTAATGTAAACAAACAAATTGTTGGCATGGAATAACTGAGGTTTCATGGACAATAATTTTAAAGATTGATTTACAAAGCCCCACCCAAATTTCAATAACCATATCATTATATTTACATTCGCTCCCATTGAAGCTGTGTAAACCGTGACTGCGTATACATTACTGTATACGCAGTGAGATTCCTTGGAGACCATTGTTTCCTATTGATGACGTAATTTACATTGTGACGTCATAATGGTAACGTTGGAGATCCATCGCTGCTCGCAGGCTCAAGGCTGTTCATCTGTTTGGATTTACGCACGTTACGGAGGCTTTGTACCATTATAAAAGAAAAAATGTATTGGAGTTAGCTTTATTCTGAGTGTACCATCATAGTAGGAAAATATGTAAATATAAGAATTGATCTTCAGTTTGACTGCATATATGGTAGTATGAACGCAGTTGGCAACCAACATATTCTTTATGGAGCGCTTACACGCTCCATAGAATATGTTCGTTGCCAACTGCGTTCATACTACTGTATACGCAGTCAAAATGATGGTCAATCCTTAATTGTAGGAATTTATGAATTTCTAAATGTGTACTTTTTACGTATAATTGTTACTGTTTTGTTTATATACATCATTGTTTTTGTGTCCATTTTTATGAATATAAATAAGATAATTAGGCTGATATCCAGACTCTCTGGCTGATATTGGGTGTGATATCAAAATGGTCATATAATAATCACTAAATATTACATGCTAGTAAAAAATATCCATGTTCTGACATACTCATGAAAAATATCTGGTATTCGATGGGAAACCATTAGATATCCTCTATGTCATGTTGGTCTTTCTGTATCATATACTTGTTAATATAGAATGTTAGATTATATCCTATTAAGAGTCCAGGGAGCCTAGTTTTCAGAAGAAGTGTAAAATATGTACTGGGCTTATTTATAGAGTTAAACCTTAACACACACCTGTGTATACATGTATATATATATAATGTATTGTTAATCCAAAAATTATCCTTAATTAATAGTGAACATGGGTAACACACATTATGAATATATAATGATGTTTGATTTCCTATGGAATAAAATAATTTAAGTCTTTGATGATAGAATTTTTATATGTACATTATCTAATCTTGTTCACAGTTGAAGCATATGTTTCATATTATTTGGTCTTGTGCACAGTTAAAGCATATGTTTAGAAGTAAAATACACAAATTGGAATTTTTCTTCAAAATAGCATATACCTCTACAATCAATGCTGAGTCATCTGATGAGCCTGAAGAGGAGGCAGCTCCCCCACTGAAGCAGTCCCGGTGTGACCTGAAGCCCCACAAGTCCTTCCAGTGTCAGCTGTGTGAGAAAAGCTTCAGCAGCCAAGCTAACTGTACCCGCCACATGAGAAATCACATTGGTGACCGACCCTTCTCTTGTGAGGTCTGCTGCAACACATTCAAGGTGAAGTGATATTTCTTCATGGTTTCAAAGGTGCCTGGGTGCCTATTTTGGGGGAAAATTCAAAGGTTTCTTTTAGAAACAATCAATACAACTTTGCAATTAAAAACTTGAAAACCTTTTAATTTTCTGAAAAAAGGAAAAGCTTGACACCTCCGCCTGACATTTTCTTTAAAGCCCTGTTAATATTTTGATATGGATATATTGGTAAAATTTCATGATGGATGTTTGCTGTGTTTGAGGCATAGAGGGGTAACATCCTCGATACTCAGTGGGTAATGCTCACTTTTGCTCTCTTCACCCCTGGAACATGTCATAGCAAAATTGAAGGCACACAGCTAGCTATTTGATTGGTCTCCGGTAAAAACAAAATGACAATCACTAAGGCTAATAGCTGTCCTTTGAAGATTAAAGAGGAGCGACACCAGATCTCAAAACCAGTCAATTTTACTGTTACGTGATCGACTGGTTCTTTTGATGTTTATCAAAGGATCAAACTGGTCTTCTTGTCTCATCCACAAGGTTGTGACACTGAGCCTTTAACTTTGCTATGACATATTCCAGGGGTGTAGAGAGCGAAAATGAGCGTAACCCCTGGAGTATCAAGGATATGGCGTGAGCAATATTTGTATGATTTAAAAGGATTAAATTATTTTCTTTCCAACATTGTTCAGTTTGCCTTGGATTTTCAGTCTCTCTTTTTGTCCCCCAAACAAGTTTTAGGGTACTTAGGACTGGTTCTGCCATGAATTCATCAAAAAAAAATTCATACATGAAGTAATGGATTACAATGAAATTTCACTTAAAAATCGATGGTGCTGTAATCTTTTCTTTTTTACAATCAAACATAAAAGATGGCAAATGCACCTTCTGATTGTCCAAGACAGTTTAATTTTTGTTCTATTTGGGGAATGTGAGTTTGTGAAACAGAAAGGAGTATAAAGGTATGATGGTGTGAATATTTTTGGAAGTTAACGTTAGTGCAGGCAAATTCATCACATTAGTGAGGGTTTCGGTTAATTATTCGTCCAAAAACGCATGTATCAAAATGCAGGCGAGCACCAGTACAGAAGATTTGACTGCAGCAGCAGCATTTGTGACGTCATCAGGCCTTTCCGTGGTTTTGCTCAAAGGTGCAGGCAGTTTCGCCACCTTTAAACATTTAACTAATTTACAAGTAATCGAAGTGTTTAAATGTAAAATTTTGTATGTTTATGTTACACAAGCCATACTGATACGAACAGCTCCAAATGTGTGTGTGTAACAATGATTAACATTGAAATACACGTATTTTCTTTTGTGATAGTCTAGTTAGTTTTCGGTAACTTGAAGAAGCTGATTAATGTTGTTTGAGAAAGATGGCTGGTATCAGCTGAAATGATGCCAATTTACATGATACGTAATAAAGACTCAGTCCTTAACAAATATAAACTTCCAAATCGTTGTCCTCCAATATTATATTTTTCATCGGGTCCGGATGAGAGTTCCCCCCCCCCCAACCTTTGGATAATTTGTCACATGCACGTCTCCGATTGTCTTGCACGTCAACGGGAAAAATCTGACAAATTATAACTATTTTCTTGGGTTTGAAAACTTATATTCAACAAAGACTGCCCGGCCAGGTGTTGTAAATGTACTTACTTTTTCATGTAAAAAACAGTTTTTGATAATTGTCGGTCTTTACGTACAATCAGCATGCGATTGTACAGCAGTACTTTCAGGCCGACAACAAATTCCTTTCAGATATTCAGACATAAATCTAGAAAATTTCTAGCTGGTATTTTAATTTAAGTGTTGTAAGATTGTTGAAAGTAAGACGCAAACAATACTTTTAAAAAGATACTGGTTGATTGTATTCTAAATACACATTGCATGAATTGGAAACTGACGAATTATCATATCGTGGATATTTTCGATCGTCATTTCCATAAACACACATAGGATCGTCAGTACATTGTACATGTACCAAAGTACACTTGTAGAAAAAATTGTTCTTGCATTAACTGCAATAAGTGTTAAGATATGGGTATTTTCATGTGTATGTAATAAATTCACACTGAAAAACAACCAACTAGCCTCAGATTGATGAGTTTAGTTGACGAGATGTCTGTCGCACAGACCAAATTTTTAAGATTCGTTGTGTTACAAGATATTTCATAACTGTTTTGATTAAAAGTGCAACTTTTCTCCCTCTTTTACCTCTTTGAAGGCTTTAACTGTGTTGAAGACTATGGTGACGTTATTTACGTCACATCTTATGTATTATGTCGTCAAATGGCATTTTCGTCACAGGTTGGCGAATTTGGGTACATGGCGAATTTGGGTACATGGTTAATTTGGTTACATGGCGAACTTGCCTGCACTAACGTTAGCAGCCATGGACTACTGTTAAGATACAGTGGGGGGACATTTGTAATACGGTAGATTATGTAACAGTTGTGATGGTGTTTTGTTCTTCGTTCTTTTGTATAGACTTGCTATACTTTTTCTGTGTCATGCATCTACATTGTATTATTTTCAGTTTATTGAATTTGAAATTTTTTTGTAGTTTAATTCAGATGTGTTTTGTAATTTTCAGTATATTTATCTGTCTGCATCTCATTTTCTTGAGAGTGATATCTATTTCCATAGATATGATTAAAAAGATAATTGTTTCATTTCAAAGAGAAATACATTTTCATGAGATTTAAGATGTATTAATGTTGTCTGTCAGATGGAAAGTTATAAGTTAAGTGTTGGAAATAGAAAAATATTGTTACTTGTTTCTCAGATAAAGAGAGACACATTTTCATAGGAAGTAAGATATTGTTGTGTACCACATAGCTTGTGAAATAAGAGAGAATATTACTATGTCTCTCAGATAGTGAGGTATATTTTGGCTTAGGAATTAAAAGAGAATTTTGTTATGTGTCCAGATGGAAAGTGACCTCCACCTTCATATGTCATGCCACAGTGACCAGACATACAGTTGTGACATGTGCGGCGAAGAATTCGCTAGGCAGGAATACCTGAGGATACATTACACTGGTACGTTTAATTAAATTAATAATTGCTCTCTTTAGATTCTCCATCTTCATCATTGCCTCAATTAGTTTAATGTGAGTATTTATACACAGTGTAGTATACATTTACATTGATTCTTTGTACAATGTACAGAGCATACAAAATGAAACAATAAATTAGCACACAGTATAATTTACTACAGTTGATTATCCTGATGCCTCACAATTTCAAATTAATTTTCATTACTTTTGTTGATTGATAGTAAATTAAGTTTCACCACTTACCTGCTGGCTATTATCGTACAGAAAGGTGCACGTATGATAGAGGACCAGGGAAACTCGCCTCAGAACCCATACTAGCATTAAATATTAACATTCTGTGAATGTTGCTGAGGTGATATCTAAATAAATTTACCTTCTACTTTGAGAATATATTTAACACCGGCATACTTCAAAATAAATATTGCAAATTGTTTTCATTTCGTGTTTGTGATCTCAAATTTCAGAGTCACTGTTATTAAAAATAGAATTTAACTACGGACCCATCAGGGCAAGGTGTTGTAAGCCATGCTTGCTTTCTGTTGCTATAAAATGATATTTCCAACATAATATACTAATTAAGCATTCTCTTTGACAGATGAGAGGAAAGCGTTTGCGTGCAGTATATGTGGCCAGAAGATCCATAGCTGTATGGCATATCGGAATCACATGACAAACCACCAGGGCGACCGCCCACATGTGTGTGAGATATGTGACAAATCTTTCCCACGGTCTATTTACCTGAAGCGACACATGGCAGTGCATTGTGGGATGGAAACTCACACGTGTGTGCAGTGTGAAAAAGTCTTCTTAGATAAGAACTACCTGATCACACACATTCAATCTGCTCACAGTGGCCTGACGAACTTCCAATGTAGCTATTGTGAGAAAAAGTTTTACAATACTGGTGCACTGACCAACCACGTGAAAACTCACACACGCAAGAAACTGTTTAAGTGCCAGGTGTGTAAGAAAGTTTACCAGAGTAAAAATGAATGGCGGTCACACTCAAGGATACATACAGGTAAGAAAGAATCTTAATCCTGGTAATGGTCAGAGCTTCTGACAAAAATAGCTAGCTAGGCTTGGGGGAAAGACCAAGGTCCCTTTCACATATTTCAACATTAAAAAGGAAACGACAGGCTCAGAACTAAACCGAGGCTGAGAATATTCAAAACATGCATGTCGAGGGGTCAAGATGTGCTTTCCCTGAAACTAAATGTGCTGACTGTTGCTAATTTGCATTATTTCTAGATACAAGATTGATTGAAGTGTATCTTTCAGGAACTGTTACAAAATTGACTTTTTCAAAGTGCTTTTGTTTATCACAATATTTCTTCTGCACTAACTGAACATTTTCATTGTGAAATTGACCTGTATCTGCTGTATCATCCACTGTAGGATCAAATGAAATGATTTAATTCTATCTGAAACTTAATCTGCAACAGCTGAGATACTCACCATTATCCTTCCATCCTACAAAATTATATTTCTGTATCTACCTTGGCATACTATAGCCATTTACCCATTTGCTTGTAAGACCATTATTGATGGGCCTCTAAGGAAACTGGACAGAAGTTAGTCTGTGCATGTCAGTAACTCAGTTGCACAGGCCTATAAAGCAGTGAGATATTATATATTTGAAATTCGCAAATCATAAGCAAAAGAAAACCTTTTGAATTTTTACTCTGTTTGAGGCCGAGTTCAATTATCAGTTTGTTATATGCATGTATTTTTATATACTTATACATTTAATTGGCTGATTGGTTTGGGTGCAATAACATCGCTAATAATGGGTAACATTTTTTACAAATTTTGTTTTAGACATACATGTTGACATGTCTCGGGCTGAGATTGATTGAGGATGTAATTGATGCCTGTTTACCTGCAATTTAAAGTAAATCTCAACAATATACTATATCTACAACATGTTCTGCATGTGGAGGATATGAATTCCACAAATTTGCTTGTCCCCAATCTTTTCATTACTCTGTGGTTATATACAATTTCCAGATCTAGAGTCAAAGTTGAGCAGGTGCATACAACACAATATTCACACGCACACATGTCCATACTGGTACAGCACCACAATATAAACTATGCTTCCTGCGTCATTCCAGAGAAACACCAGTTCTACACTAGTATTTTGGAGGAAAAGGCAACAAGTGACAATGATCATGCAGAAAACAGCATTAATTTTAATAACAAAGTAGACAAGTCATCATCACCAAGGGCACATAACTCTTCCAAGACTGTGGGTGTAATGGTGATGAAAGTTGACAAGGAAGGGAAGCCTGCTGAGGCCAAGGTTACAGTTTCAGGGTCAGGAGAAGATGGGAAAGAGCAGAGAGACATAGGGACAAAGAAAGAGGCCGGTCAAGGTAATATTAATAGATTCTGTTGTGATGGAGATTTATAAATGCTACTTCAATACTTTTTGGAATGAAAGTTAAAAGGGCTATTACTGGTTTTTTTTGTGTTCATTGATTAATAACAATACAATATCACAAAAGGGCTGAATAATTTGATATTTGCATTAGTAAAGAAAATTAATAAAAAATTCAGACCCACCTGTTATGATCATTACACACACCCTGTAGTTACTTGGTGATCATTGGACCACAGGATAAAGGTTTTGTGTGAATTTGGACTTGAATGAGGGAGTTTCGAGGGAGATTGGTAAATTTTGGTCAAAATGAGGGAGGGTTGACAGCTATAGTCTGTTGGTTGTTATTTAACTGCAAAACATTAAAATGCATTTGTAAAAGTGAATTGATTTAATTTTTCAAGTATTCAATTTTAACGATTTTGGTTCAGACTAGCTAGTTGGCTGTGAGGATATCTGAGATTAACAGGTTTAGAATATTAGATAAAAGCATAGTGAAAAGATGGTGTAAAGTGACAGAATATTTCTTTAAACATGCTATATCTGCTATTATTATTTTTTTCAGATGCTGTTCCTTCTGATATGTCTGTGATTGTGGTCAAAATCAAGGTTGGTATTGCACCTGAATTTGACAGAAGAAAAAAATAGATTTATCTTAACTTACAAATTCAGTATTGTTTTATATGATTAGGATGTCAGTTTAATTACATTACTGTAAGCTTATTTATGATAATTCCTGTATGGTAAAAATATCTCTCCACTTATTTATTTATATCAAGCTTTTATTTGAAAAGAGAACATCAATTTTTGTTTGACTTAGCAAGAAGAGAAGGAAATCGACAAACGATCAACTGCTTCACCAAATGACGCCAGTTCGCCAAGATACACCTCACTTGCATCACACACACCATACAATGGTATTACTGAAAAGTCTTCTCACCCTGGCAATACAATCACCCCTCTAATACCAGACGATACAAGTGACCTACATGATGACCTTGACCAGGTGGTGACCTTGAACACACCAGAAGGGGTTATGTACCAGTGTAAGGTATGTGGGTACCAGACAAGAATTAAGCAAAGCATGTTAAAGCACTCCAGATCTCATCGTGGGAAGAAACAAAGCTGTAGATTTTGTGATGCATTATTCGCAGATCAGTACAGCTTACAACATCATTATTGCACAACTCACGGAGAGGAAACTTTTGTGTCAAGGGACCTTGTGCTCAACAAACATGCATCGGATCCTGGACCACAAACACACAGACATGATCCACAGAAACTCACATCAAATGGCACTCTGCATAATCTCCCATTCCAAACAGAATCCAACTGTCACCAACCCGGACAGGAATCACTATCCAGACCAGTGTCGTCTGAGCTTAGCTACAGATGTGAGTGGTGTGGAAAGTCATACGAGAAATATCAGCTGTATCTTGACCACTGCATGACATCACACGCTCAGAGAAAGAGCTACCAGTGCTTGAAGTGTCATGCTAAATTCTCCTGGAGGAACAGTCTGCATCAGCATGCTAAGTTTTGTATGAACACAGAGATAGAGATTTACAAGTGTGATCAGTGTCCCTCCGAGTTCAAACGCAAGAGGGACTTGAAAGTTCATGTGGAAGGCAAACATGGTGAGACTGAGAAACTACATACATGTTCTTGCGGTAAAACGTACAAATGGCAGTCAGGTTTAGCCAGGCACAGAAGTAAATCTGGCTGTTCTGTGGAATATGTCATACACCCAAGTAAGTTTAGGGCCTAGAGCAACATCTAGCTTTATATGTTTATCTGATTATTCTTATGAGGAGCATGGATCTGTTGAAACTGAAAAGTAATTATGTGTTTCTGCATTTACTAGGATTTTGTCATCATTCACATCAAATTCATACATTTTTTGTTGATGGTTTAAGAGAAAGTAACCAATGTGAAAATTGATTACAGGTGTTGTTTTAAAACAGGTTTACTATTTTGTGTAAATCAGGCTCTGTAATGATAGAAAAAGATGCACATTGTAAGGCCAAAATTGATATAGCCATGCATTACTGTGTGTGCTAGTATTTAAAGTCAAAAAATGAATGAAGTAAAGTTATTAGATTCTAAAAAGTAAGTGTTTGTAGACGTGGTGGAACCTGAATAAAAGTTTGGTAGGTTTGGCCTGTTGTAATGTTGCTTTATCAATCTGTGATCATGTACTGGTGGACTCCGATGCTTTATCAATCTGTGATGTACTGGTGGACTCCGATGATCACAGATGTCACCAGCAATATTTCATAAAACATATAAAGAAAAAGAAAATATGTTGGGTAGATATAGAGGTAGGATTCGTTTTAGTATAGTGTAGTCTCAAATTCAATCATCAGAGCCCCATTCTAGATACCAAGGTGCTATACCTCTGTTTGAGATGTCATAAGTTAACTCACATGAATAAAAAAAATTAAGTCTTTGGTCAGAATTTCATGAATTAGAAGGTGGTACATTTATAGATTTAACGACAGGCCAAGAGCTTACTTTTGTTTGGCAGTTTTATAAGATTAATAAAACCAACATGTTTTCTGTCTAGGCTATTGCCCTGTAGTTTTTATACGCCCGTCAAATTTGACGGAAGTATTTTGGTATGGGGTTTTCCGTCTGTCTGGCCGGCATAAACTTTTGTTTGTCTGGCAATCTCCTCCTACATTTTTCGACTGATCTCTTTGAACCTTTGTATACATTATAATCAGGATATGAAGATATGTCTCCCTTAAAAGAATTTTGATTCGACAATTTTTCCAAAATTCATTGCCATTTGTTCATTTCAGTATTTGATTTTTTGTCCGGAGATCTTCTCCTACATTTTTTGATGAATTTGTTTGAAACTTAGTAGGCTAAATAATCATGATATGTTGTGTTTCCTGGGGGAAAAAATGGGTGATTCAACAATTTTTGCAAAAATTATTGTCCTTTGTTTATTTCAGTATTTGATTTTTGTCCGGCAATCTCCTCCTACATTTTTCAACAGATCTCTTTGAAACTTGGTATGCATTATAATCATGATATGAAGTTGTGTCTCCCTTAAAAGAATTTTGATTTGACGATTTTTGCAAAAGTACATGTAATTGCTCTTTGTTCATTTCAGTATTTGAGTTTTTGTCCAGAGATTTTCTCCTACATTTTTTATAGCATGTCAGCTTACCACTCTTAGAATGATGCAGATCTTATTTCAATGTAAGAAAGTATATAACACTATATGGTATTCGACGGGCGTATATTGTTCAACCCCTTGGTACTCTTGTTCAGTTTTGAAAACATTAATTATAAAGATTTGTAACATGCACTCAATTGATTCTGAAGGGAAAAACTCTTACAAAATGGCCAATTTTCTTAACTTTTTCTGAAATGTTTCAGGTAGCTATGGGTTTGGAATCAGGCATACCTCTGTAATTTCAGTTTGCCTGCTAATATTTTTTTTTTAATATTTCAAAATCCCTCTGTAGAAAAGGCAAGGACCATTCTGATACAAAAAATGACAGATACATTGAAATACTTCTCATGAATCCATGCCCTAAGTTGCTCCAATGAACCACCCATCCATGTAACCGGAGTGTAGAAAGCCTCAGAGCCAAGTCACAATGTATACTGTACATACTATACAATGTACATCCCTGGTAGTATTTGAAGACAGTGGCACATCAATAGACTCATCCAGAATTATTATTGTTTAAAGATTAGATTCAAGGGTTGTCCGTGTCTATCAAGAGACTGGGACAGGGTTTAAGTTATCCACCTGGATCATCATGTTAATTACTGGTGCTCCAGTACACCTTTGTTTATCTTAAAGCTTGTTGGTAAACACTGTGGCTTTGTCTGAGAAATGTTACAAGTTTGTTAGCGTTGATGAATGATTGTAAATCCTAAAAATACTCAAAATGTTTCAGTACATACGATCGTATGTCATTACAATCGTTTCTGTGAAATATATAAATCAAAGTCATGTTTAATTTATTTTCAGCTTTTAGCCCTATATAAATTATGATTTGTTTTGTTTCATTAAATTTCTTCCTTCCACATTTACTTTATGGTCTATGTGACAGATACATGTATAATAAGTAGAAATCAATTTTGAAAGTATGTCTGATACAAAATATGTTTATAACATTGTATTGATTGTTTAGGTCACATGCTAGCGGTCTTCGTCTGTCGTCATGTGTCATGGGCTTGCATCGTCCATGAACATTTTACATTTTCAACTTAATCTGAAGCACTGGTGAAGGGATTTCATTGATACTTAGTAGGAATGTAACAGATATCAACCTGACAAATTCTTGTTATTTTTGGGTTAATTAGAAATCCAATATGGCTGCCCTGAGCTCTGATTGGCTAACCGTTTACAACTTCTTCATAAGAACTGCTACAGCTGTTGACTCCAAACTTGGTAAAATGACCTTATGAGGTCCTAACAAAGTTTTCTTACTTTTGGGTTGATTCAAAATTCCATATGATATGGCTGCCCTGGCTTCTGATTTGCCGAGACATTTTCAAATTCTTGTCAGGAACTGATTTTTTGTTTGACTCCAAACCTATATGCCCTATGAGGTTCCAAAAAAGGGCTTTTGATATCTAGGCTGACAGTTCCCTGTTTTCACAGGATGCTCAACACTACAACCTCACGATTTGTTATAAATCTGGACAAGATGTTGCATAACTATGATAGTCCATGTAGTATCAACCTTATTGCCAAACCGGTTTAAAACCCTGTCCTGAACTCTAAGTAACTCCAACATCAGGTGACCGTTTAGGCCCAGGCCCTTTGTTCTCGTTAACCTTTTCAGTATCTCACTGCCAAATCATGACCAGTAATCAGTGCTCTCATGCTGATACATCCAACTTATGGGAACATTCTAGTGGAAATAGATCTTTACACCATATTGCTTTTGTACCTTAGGATTATATACATTGACTTATTTATTAATTGAGATTAGTTCTACTATACCAAGTTATGTGTAATGCTTCTTACATGTATTGAATTGTTGATTAAAGGATGCCAATCGTATGTACAGATGGTATGTCATTGTCACAGTAAAGAATTATTCATGTGTAGTGAATAATATAACTGACTGATACACCAGGTGACATTCTATCAGATATTCCATAACATTTTTTGTCTGTAAAAAGTGTATGGTATTGCCACTTTGCCAGAAATAAATTTCACCTACAGTTATTGTCAAAAAAGGTTTGCGCCTGTACATTTTTTGTCAGAAAAATATTTTCACCAGAAATAGATAACGTGTACATTTCAAATCATTAAAACATTGGCAAGAAAAATATAACATGTTCATTTATTGTCAGGAAAAGCCAGAAAAATCTAATATGTTCATTTATTGTCAGGAAACACATTTGAGCCAGAAAAATATAACATGCTCATTTATTGTCAGGAAAACATTTGCGAGAGAAAAATATAAAATGTTCATTTATTGTCAGGAAAACATTTGCGTCAGAAATCACATGCCAATTTATTGTCAGTTAAACATTTGCGCCAAAAATGGATTAAATAAACATTTACTGTCAGGAAAACTTTTGCACAATAAATAAATAACGTACACATTAAACTTCAGATATAAATAATATGCACACTGCTTGCAATTTTACTGTCAAGAGCATTACAAAGCGTTTTGCGTTAGTAATAGATTATTTGTATGACATTTACTATCAGCAATACAGGTAAGTCTCATGGAATTGTCAACAACACTGTTATAACCTTTACAGTTATATGTAATCAGGTATTTTCTGTAAGTAATAGATCAGTTAATTAGTTATGTGACAGTTGCTGTCAGCGATGCAGAAACATAATGGCTCATTGTGCTGTCAGTATAAGTTTTTGTTATTATTGTAAAATTACATGACATATACTGTCTTTGATGCGGTGCATGACATTGACATACACTTTGTTGAAGAAGTTTGATATTTTTGTATTAAAGCAGTATTTTTTTGTATGAATCTGTTAATTCAATGTTTTTTTCTTGTTTTACATACAATTTTATGAAAGTATAAACTAAATCTAGTGTATAAAATCATGATCTGATATACTTCATATTTAATGAAAGAATTTGAATAGAGTTTTCATACAAGAAGCAATTTCCGAGAAAATATTCTTGAAGTATTTTTTACTCAAAAGTATTAGATAATTAGTTATGTGATATTAAGTTCGAATTTGTTGCTGTATAGTGAATAAAATGATGAAACCACTGTTTTCTGACTGTTTTTGATAGAACAATAGTTACTGTGCAATCTGCAACAACAGTTAATGTACATGTGTGTCTTACACCTGTTGTGTTCCTCATGTACACAGTGAGAAGGGCAGTTCACCCAACAAGTGGCTTTATATCATATTTAAATTCACAGCACATTGTTGAAGGAACTGTGTTTTTCCGTGGTTTTACTGTTGCACATAATCGCGTCTTATTTTCTGCAAAGCTGATCCCCTAATTACAAGATGGATGAATTATTCTATATAAGGAAAGACACGTGCTATTCCCGTTTCCTGTGTGGTGTTGGTAGATAAACGTAACACACACAGAGATGTGACCACACCTTTATGGTAGCAGATACAGTAGGCCAAAAATGAATTAGACTGAATCCTACAGCTGTTTGTCCTTCTAGGACTCACCAGTGACGCTAGGGGCCACAAAGCTGTAAATCCAAAATGTCCAAACTCCTGTTGAAACAGAGGGCAGGTGCGTAAAACTCCTAGTTATGAATTTCAAATCCAGTGGAGTAATTGTAAATTTCAAATTCAATAATCTTGAAAGTGTAAATAAATTGAACCGTGCAACAACTCAAAAAGATAACTGACCTTCAAGGTTACAGCAAACCTTGGGGACTAAGGATTGGTTTGGTTTTATTAGCTCACCTGGCCCGAAGGTACTGCGGCGTCCGGCGTCCATCCGTCAACTTTTTCTTTTGAACGACTTCTCCTGAAGAACTGTAGGACCTAGGGTCATGATATTTGGCCAGTAGGTACCTGTGATGGAATGCTATAAAGTTTCCTCATTAAGATGACCTTGACCTACTTTCAAGGTCACAGCGGTCAAATATGTGAAAAAATTCAAACAACAATATCCTAAGAACCATTTGAACTAGAGTCATGATACTTGGGTATGTTATGTAGACAAGCAGTGCGAATATTTTTCTCAGTCACAGTTATGGGGTCAAAGGTCAACTTTAAATGGTAGTCGGGGGTCAAATGTCAACTTTGGTTAAAAGCTTTAACAATCTTCTTCTCAAGTTCCATAAGGCCCAGGGTCATGATATTTGGCCAGTAGGTACCTAGGATGGAGTGCTATAAAGTTTCCTCATTAAAATGACCTTGACCTACTTTCAAGGTCACAGCGGTTAAATATGTTAAAAACTTCAAACAACAATATCCTAAAAACCATTTGGACTAGTGTCATGATACTTGGGTATGTTATGTAGACCATCAGTGCAAATCTTTTTCTCAATTACAGTAATGATGTCAAAGGTCAACTTTAAGTGCAAGTTGGGGTCAAAGGTCAACATGAGTCAAAGGCTTTCACAATCTTCTTTTCAATTTCCATAAGGCTCAGGGTCATGATATTTTGGCAGTAGGTACCTGGGATGGAGTGTTATATATTTTCCTCATTGAAATTACCTTGACCTACTTCCAAGGTCACTGGTGTCAATTATGATAAAAACTTCAAACAACAATATCCTAAGAACCATTTGGACTAGAGTTTTCTTTGTTACAGTAATGAGGTCAAAGGTCAACTTTAAGTGCTAGTCAGGGGGTCAAACAACAACATGGGTTAAAAGCTTTAACAATCTTCTTCTCAAGTTCCATATATAAGGCCCAGGGTCATGATATTTGGCCAGTAGGTACCTGTGATGGAATGCTATAAAGTTTCCTCATTAAGATGACCTTGACCTACTTTCAAGGTCACAGCGGTCAAATATGTGAAAAAATTCAAACAACAATATCCTAAGAACCATTTGAACTAGAGTCATGATACTTGGGTATGTTATGTAGACAAGCAGTGCGAATATTTTTCTCAGTCACAGTTATGGGGTCAAAGGTCAACTTTAAATGGTAGTCGGGGGTCAAATGTCAACTTTGGTTAAAAGCTTTAACAATCTTCTTCTCAAGTTCCATAAGGCCCAGGGTCATGATATTTGGCCAGTAGGTACCTAGGATGGAGTGCTTTAAAGTTTCCTCATTAAAATGACCTTGACCTACTTTCAAGGTCACAGCGGTTAAATATGTTAAAAACTTCAAACAACAATATCCTAAAAACCATTTGGACTAGTGTCATGATACTTGGGTATGTTATGTAGACCATCAGTGCTAATCTTTTTCTCAATTACAGTAATGATGTCAAAGGTCAACTTTAAGTGCAAGTTGGGGTCAAAGGTCAACATGAGTCAAAGGCTTTCACAATCTTCTTTTCAATTTCCATAAGGCTCAGGGTCATGATATTTTGGCAGTAGGTACCTGGGATGAAGTGTTATATATTTTCCTCATTGAAATTACCTTGACCTACTTCCAAGGTCACTGGTGTCAATTATGTTAAAAACTTCAAACAACAATATCCTAAGAACCATTTGGACTAGAGTTTTCTTTATTACAGTAATGAGGTCAAAGGTCAACTTTAAGTGCAAGTCAGGAGTCAAAGGTCAATATGAGTTAAAAGCTTTAACATTAAAATTTCAAGTTTCAAACAACAATAACTTCAGAACCGTTTAAGAGATGGTAAATGTCTTGTGTTCAAGTTACCAACTTTGGTCATAAGTTACCTGTATGTCAGTTGCATGTAACAAAAGAAACAGGTGAGCGATACAGGCCCTCTTGGCCTCTTGTTTTGTTTAACGCCCTATCAACAGCTAAGGTCATTTAAGGACGTGCCTCCGTGTGTGTTGTATATGTGTGCTTGCGTGATTATGTTAAGGGTGTATTTGCCTCCTTGTGAAAGCGCGGAACCGATGCTGACTTTATAGTGCTCCCCTACTGAAATACCATGCCGAATGCAACCATCACAGCATTCCGCCCAGTCACATTATACTGACAACGGGTGAACCAGTTGTTTGCATTCCCCTGAACGCTGAACGTACGTTAAGCAGGGAATAACAACAACCAATTTTAGCTCGCTTATTTTAAGAATAGGGGGTCTAATGTAGTCACCCATTTGTCGTCGTCCCTCTTTCGGAGGTTTTCGGTCAAGTTTTTTCCAGACAGTGTTGGATCATCCCACTCAATACACAGTTGTCTATTATGAGTTTAAATCATTTATATCGAGTGTAAGCAGTGTGCTGGACCATATTGTCATATTTTAGGGGCCAAAACAGCTTAATTGGACTTGGTTAAATTTGAGGTTAAAGTTTTTGGGCAAGTTTTTTCCAGACAGTGTTGGATCATCACACTTAATACACAGTTGTCTATTATGAGTTTAAGTCATTTATATCGAGTGTAAGCAATGTGCTGGACCATATTTTCTTGGATTGTAAGCAATGTTCTGGACAATATTTTCATATTTTAGGGGCCAAAAATAAATTCATTGGACTTGGTTAAAGTTTTATGGCAAGTTTCGTTGGGTAGTGTTGGACCACCACCATCAATAGGCTTTTATCTATTATAAGGTTGAAGTATTTGTATTGAGTGTAAGCAATGTGTTGAACCATATTTTCATATTTTAGCGTCCAAAAACAGCTTTATTGGACTGGACTTTGTTAATTTCTTAACAATCACTTCACATAGATGTTTCTACACAATTAACAGTCTTTGAAATATGCTGGTGGTAATTATAAGTGTGGTGGCAAATAAAATGACAGGCACTATATCAACGTTTTACTATACATGTGTTTCTATTGATAGTTGCAGTATTATAATAACAAACATAGGCGAGCTATGCTGTTCTCCAACAGCTCTTGTTAAGGACTTTGATATTCCCCGGCCTGGGGACAGAACCGATTGCCTTGCCTTCTTCACTTGGGCGAACGTTCAACATTAAAGCCAAAAGTGAGGTGTTACCAAGCAAGGCGATAGGAAATAAAAGATACTTAGAATTTAGAGAGAAATAGAGGTTACACATCGAGTGGTTGTTGAATATGGTATTTATTTCACTCGAGTTAGTTAATTTTCAAAAGTTACAAAAAACACGAGCTTTAGCAAGTGTCTTTCTGTAACTTTTGAAAATTCACTGACGAGAGTGAAATAAATACCATACTCAATAACCACGAGTCGTGTGATCTGTTTCTACCACAATCTCATCATCAGTCGGAAATAACATTGTTGACAAGGCTGGCGTAGTGATATGACCCATATGTAAAAAGTCACTCATTAATATTCAAAAATGACTTGTTTTTACAAATTTAATTATTGTCAAAATTAATGTTTCGGCAACAACTTCATATTTTTTTTTTTAGATGAACGACTTTAAATATTGAGAGTAGCAGTATTGCATTAATTTATATAAATCAACCACGGACTATATGAGCGTAAGCATATCGTACGAAGTCTGCCTCCCGCCAAGTGATGAACTCACCGTAACTCACTGTTGTAGACGAACTTATCGCTCTCAATATCCAAAACCATAGGCCTACGTTTCTTCATGACGGTTCTATGGTTGACGTTTATAGTGAAAGTTCAGCCATAGTCAGACCGTCTAAATAGCGATAACGGGACGTTGGGAGAACGAAATATTTCCCGACACTGTGACCGATCTTGTTTTGGTTTCACGACCTGGACACGGTGTGACGTCGAAACGATATCGAGCGTCTGTAGCAATTTTGCCTGAAACTTGCGATCAAATCTTTAAGTATCATCTTTTAATATTGCCTTAATAACCCTCCTTTCGCATAACCTCACAAAGTCACCAACATTTGTCGGATGTTGACAGCCGACGACGTAAACAAAACAGCAGGTGGCAAAAAGCACGTGGAAAAAGTCTTCCCGGTCAAAGTTCATCTTCTCAACCAATCAAAACTCTTGAAGGTCATATACCACGTGTGGTATATTTATATTTATCTAACAGTCTAGCTGCGTGTTTATACAATGATGATTTTTGTGTCACCAAATATAGGGCTCAAAAGAAGATCCCAAATTGTGCCGAGTTCCCACATTAGTCTAAAGATACATGTAGTTGTTAACAGCAGATTAACTCTTCTCCCCGACCTGCAGATTTGTCGGGGAATAGAGAATCCACCAGCAGAGTTTTCACCCTGTATCTTGAAAGATGAACGTGACACTCTCACAAACAGGTGACTACACCTCTACAATTAGCTAATGGATATAGTATGCCAAAAATGAATGACACTGAATCATACAGCTGTTTCGTCCTTCTAGGACTCATCAGTGACGCTAGGGGCCAAAAAGTTGGAAATAAAAATAATTTAAACTATTGTTAAAACAGCGGGGCAGGTGGGTTAAACCCCTTCATTTATGAATTTCAAATATCAGTGGAGTACTGGTGACTTTAAAATCAAGTGATCTGTGATTGGGATGAAGTGATGTATATAATCCAAGTCTGTTTTTAGGTCACCTGAAAAGTCTCAAGTGACCTATTGCGATCCAGATATGGTAGAATCAAATACTCTTCAAAGATGGAAGGGTCTTAAGGGGCTTTGCCATAATTCAGCTGACTGACAGAAACACTATTTGTACATAGTACATATACTACCCAGATCTTTCACACTACTTTTGCATCACATGTAGTTCCAGTTACCTCTTTTGCAAAATGATTTCTTTTTCATTTGTCAACATCGATAACATCAGTTTTTACATAACTCAGGTGACCGTTAAGGCCCATGGGCCTCTTGTTTATTAATCCATATCAAATTACCACAATATTGCTGATGTTGTGTTGTAATGACAAATGTTATCGACTAATAGCGTTTTAATTAATTTACTTTTCAGCATTAGGGTGCATAGAACAACGATTGAAACAAGCTTAAGTAGGAAGCCTAAGTAGAGGCTTAGACGATTAACAAACTGATAAACATGTTCTATAAAGCTTGTTTAAGTCTCCTTGTCTAATAACAAGTTGAGTGGAGATTGGACATCATCATGCCATTTGGAATGTATCCATTTCAAACCCATTCTGTGGAACTATCGTCAGTAACAACCTCGCTCTAATCAATGTTTGCTCTAGGTACGAGGAACACGCAATGTCAGGGTGGGCAAAGATGTTGTCAACTTCGCCAGCATATGTAAATGTTCAACATTTGTTTGTTTGTTTGTCGATGTAGAAAGCCGAACGAAGGACTCATCAACAATACAGTACTCTTTCAAAAAACATCGTTAAGTCTTGTTTTCAGTTGAGTTTGGTAAAATCATTCAAACGTTTTTCCATTTTGTGTAATGCTAGCCCCGGTCTCAAAAAAGGATTAGTCTATCTATTTTATTAATATCTGTTTAGGTCCTGTAAATATAGACTACAATGTATTTCTAGTGATGAGAGATCAATCTAACCAATATGTACACGGCCATACTACTCAAGTATTGTACTTCCACAGTGTCCTGTTACTTAATAATAATTAAAGGCTAACTATTACATATATATTATTGTTACACCTCAAGTGAATTTCTAGCTATTTGATTGGTTGGGAGAAAATTAATCAAAAAATCTCTGTCACCCTCCGAAAATACTTTGGTTTTAAAGAAGGCGGGTGATATTGCCATGAGACAGAGAAAAATATCACATGCGCGAAAAATGTGTGTTCCGGGTTCTTCACTCACAGTGGCCATTTTTCACCGCTTCGTTTCCCCACCGTGATGGTCACAAGAACGTTTGACGGCAACAGCCAATTTCATGAAGCGCCGGTGCGATAGCGATTGTAAACAGCTGACTATCAACAAACAAGATGTCATTATCGAGGCTTGCTGCCGTTTCTGAGCTACATATGGATGTGTAGAAGGTTTTTTTTAAGATAAATATTTATTTAAAGACTTTTGGTGTAACAAAATAGATATGACATTCATTAGCAGGTGACAGTGAATATTGTAAACCCTCAAAAATCCATTGTCACCCTCGGCTTCGCCTCGGGTGACAATGGTTTTTCTCGGCTTGACAATATTCACTGTCACCTGCTAATGAATGTCATATCTATATAGTGTCAAATTCCCCGATAATGCAATATTCTGCAAATTAGGGGTGCTCAAATCAGTCATTAGGCTGTATCACAACACATTGTATAAGTCAGCCTTGCTAATTGATCAGTCTACCCATTTATTAACATCTATTTAGGTCCTGTAAATATAGATTACAATGTATATCTAGTGATGAGAGATCAATCTAACCAATATACACGGCCACACTACTCAAGTATTGTACTTCCACAATGTCCTGTTACTTAATAATAATTAAAGGCTAACTATCACATATATATTGGTGTCAAATTCCCCAATAATGCAATATTCTGCAAATTGGGGATGCTCAAATCAGTCATTAGGCTGTATCACAACACATTGTATTAGTCAGCCTTGCTAATTGATCAGTCTACCCATTTATTAACATCTATTTAGGTCCTGTAAATATAGATTACAATGTATGATGAGAGATCAATCTAACCAATATACACGGCCACACCTCTAAATACTCGACAATAAAATCAAAATGTTTGCCGACGACGTCAAACTCTTCAAACCAACAAAAGCTAATGAGGATGGAATGTCACTCCAGAACGACATCAATAAGGTATGCGAATGGACTGACATATGACAACCTTTATAAATCTTTGGTACGTCCATACCTTGAAATTAATGTCACCACATGGTCACCTATACTGAAAAAGACCAACTCTCCTTAGAGAATGTTCGAAGAAGGGCAACCAAACTAGTTCCATCCCTAAAAGATCTCTCGTACCCTGAGCGTATTCGTCGGCTAGGGCTACCATCACTTGAATACAGAAGACTAAGATCCGACAATGTAGAAATCTATAAGCCGATAAACACCATAGATATAACCAACCAACAAATCATCCCTGCCTTCGACAACCTCAATACGAGGGGGAACGCAAATAAACTGAAAAAAACATCGGTATAAGACCAACATTAGGGTACATGCTTTTAAAAATAGAATTGTAAATATTTAGAATCAACTCCCTACAATAGTGGAAGATTCCCCAATCTTAAATGTTTTTAAATCTAGACTCAACAAACATTGGGTCAACTATCCAATCAAGTTTTTACCATCGTGCTACTAATATGTTGTATACGCGTCCTCTGCACAACCTGTAAATATGTGAACAACTATGAAGAAGCGTCAACAGAAGCAATACTATGCTTACGAAGACGTCAACCATCATGAACCATGAACCAAGTATTGTACTTTCACAATGTCCTGTTACTTAATAATGATTAAAGGCTAACTATTACATATATATTGGTGTCAAATTCCCCAATAGTGCTCAAATCAGTCATTAGGCTGTATCACAACACATTGTATTATTCAGCATTACTAAAACAAGCATCTTGAACACGATTCGCGTACCTCAAGACGATAGTCATGTTGTTGGTAAATGGAAATATGAAGAATGCAGATTAACATGTTTGTTTAGAAACTATGGTCAATTTTGAGAAACGAAAGGAAGTAACCTGAGTGAAAGGTCTGACAGACTTGGTACATGTAATGCCAATGTTGTTTCGACGTGAAAGGTTGGAAATGACGACATATTTGGAACATATCTTGACCAGTAAGAGTGGACATGCTGGAAGTGGCTAGGACTTCTCATTAGGAAATCAAAACGACACCAACACATTTAAATTTACACCAGAGGATAAATATAGCACACATAGGCAATAAAAAGGCAGGAAAACAATAAGATACAGAAACTCTACAGGAGTAGTGAAAATCATGATGAAAATGAGCGATCGACCTAGTATCCAAGATCAGAGGAGCAATAGATTGGCTAGTAGCTCAAAACAATTATGTTTGGAGTTTATACATGTATTTAGTTCGAGAGGACAGCGTTCTGTTGGTGCCTTGTGAATAACCTAATATATTATCAAAAGCAGAAGTCTAAACAGACAACCTAGAATCTACCACGACAAAGAGAACCCAATAACCGGTGAAGTGAACTGAGAGGACGACATGTAATATGAGAATGTATTTTATACCCAATATCACTACCTGTTGGGTTGTTAATGTTGTTAACACTTGCATCAACTTGGTTGAGAGGTAGATAGGTAATTAAGTGTCTAAAAACTGTCCTCATTTTTTCTGGTAAATATGGACACAAATTCACCAATCTAAACGAATTTATTCCCTACTAATATATATTACAACGGAATCCTTTTTGTTACGTTCTTATCAAACAACGAGATTACCTCACCGATAGGAAATTACACACAGCATGAACACTTGATCGACAAAAGTCTTAACTGGCGAGATTACACAAGTCCTTGATTGCAAAGTATAAAGTAAATTCAGCAAGCACACAAGACTGACCGCTAGGCCTTTCTGCCTTCTTTGGCTCCTTCAGACGGACTATTTCGGTCCTCTTGTCTTTGGCCTGAAAAAGCACAAGGAGGCAGTACTGCCTTGCGGTCAGTCCTGTGTGTTTAATGATAATAATAATAATAATACTCTTTATTTTCTGAGGATAAAACCTGTTAAGCAAAGCTTATCTTCCACAGGGTCCTCTTGTTAGTAAAATATCAGTTAGTAAAATAATTTTTTATTGTGTTTTATTACATACTTACTAATAAATACGGGTTTTTTGTATGTGCGATACGACACAATTGCTCTAACCAATATCAGCCCTCGCCGTATCACACCCCAAAACCCGTATCAGCCCGCAAAACCCACATCACACCCCTTTTGGAAACAAAATCGTTTTTCAATATTTCAAAAATATAAATAAATCATAAGATAGTAGTTTTTTTTAGTAAGTATGTAATAAACAGAATAAAACACTCCTTTTTCCACATCACACCCAGTATCAACCCCCGACCAATATCAGCCCTCGGGCCTTCGGCCCTTGGGCTGATATTGCAGTCTCGGGTTGATACTGGGTGTGATATGGAAAAAGGCATGTATTATTCTCTATATTGTGTATGTTATTTCACTTCATTAATAAATACATTTTTATGTTATTGAATACAGTTAGTATCAAAATTAATAAAACAATACGGTGACTCGAAGATCAAATATTGCACTTAACATATACCATCAGTAACAGTAAACGGAACAACACAACTATCACAGATCAAGTCGTCTATCTTGGACAGGGTTTCACTATTCACAATGTCACACTCACAATATATATATATCTCCTTGATTCAGGATCACTGACCCACTGCAAGCAAAATACTAGAGAACTCCACTGTAATTTCGCGTACAAAAAGTAACCTCCCAATTGACCAGGTATCTTCAATGGTAAAAGCGACAGTATCAGGATGAAATAAGGTTTAGAACCTTAGTCTGGTTCCATTGCATGTGAACACTTTATACACTGTTGTTCATTCTTTTCATTTTTTCCTAAAAGTTCCGCAAGGTTTACATTTCTTTATTAGAAATGATTCATCAAAGCTATAGTCACTCCAGAATGTTTTCCAACAAAAAGCAGTTTTTTTTTTGAAGTGGTACTTGGGACCTTTAGTACATTCTTTCGTACATACACAGTATAGCGGAAAAGAAAATGAACTACTGACGATGATACGTTGGTGACCTTTGTTGGATCATGGTACTGTATGTCCTTTCAACATAATTTCCTAACAAGAATGGATATTGTTGCGATTCGAGAACATCAGTCGAACCCAATGCTCCTCCGTAGATAGCATTTATTGAATCCTCGGGAACAGTTTTTAGGACATGATTGGCGTCAGTTCCTCCAGTAACCAAAAAGTTGTCATAGTACCTTTCCCCTGCAAATACAAAGGTGGTTAACAAAGGTATATATAGAAATGTAGAATACTCAAGTAATAGCAATGGATAGGAAGGGATACGAAAATAGGAATGGACAATTCATTTACTTTTATCCTTCGTCAAGCTACCCGACACCAGATATGTCTAATCTTAGTCCACGGCACCAGAGTGAATACTTTATTTCAGAACTATTCTTTCTAATTATAGCTGTAGTAAGTTTGAATTTAGGATACGAAAAAAGACTCTGTACCTTGTCGTTAATATCCCCGCGACATTCCACCTTGAACAAGCCCATGTCGTCTGTAGCTTTCTTGGTTGCATCGCTTATGTGTATCTTCAGCGCTACAACGAAACGTCACAAATGCTATGAACGTGACATGTATATAGCGCTTTTACATGGTTATATCGCTAATGTGTGCATTCAATGCAACATCAGGATGTCAATTTAAACAGACAAATTCATTATACGCAATAATGCAGGTGTTTATCATGTGACTACGAAAAAATAGGTGAATGAACATTTTGTTTTATGGCTACATCGTGCATCTCGTTATTAATCACATTTTCAGTTTTCATTTTCAAGAAATCACTGTCGAGGAAAACAAATGTTTTTAATAATGTTTAATTGCGTAAACCGCGTCAAATTAAAACATCATTATTCTGAAATCATCGGTAAAATCTGTATTTATTTTCAGTACATTTGACCTAGTTCTCCGTATTCGTGTGGAATAAGCTCCATTTGTATGCGTGTGTTACTTAGTTATTGCTTGTTTCATTAAAAATATTGAGGTTTTCTAAGAACAAACAAACGAGTTCTATATATACACATCATATTTGTTTGTTGAAGAAAATTTAATCTAATGAGTTAATTGTTTAAAATGTGCTTCACATGAAATTCAGGTCAAAACTCCTACAGAGTAATAGATAAACTTTATCAAAGCAAATTATAGTCTGACGTTGTCAACATTTTTAAGCTGATTTGCAATTCAGGATGATGGCCATGACCTCGGATTTGAAACGTTTGAAAAGATTGAAGTTGTCAAAGTTCCAAATTCACAAAACGTAGCGTATTTCAAACTTACATATAAATTGTGGAAAGGTAAGGGGTCAAACTGTTACTAATACAATGATACTAAGTCAAAGATCAGGATTGTGTTCTCGCTATCGAGTCAATTTGTTAAAATTGAAAAACTGAAAAACGTTTCAAATAACCAATCTTATAAAATAGACTGTGTTTTATAGCTTTTAACTGTTCCGGTAATAATACCGAAATATAATGACATTATATGAAAAGATGGTACCCCACTAAGCATTATTGTGTATCAAACTTAAACAATCTTTCCCGCCAGTTCACTATTAACCAGAATTGGTGCAAAATGTCCTCTGCTGGCTCTTCCAAACACCTGTTTATTATTGGACGTTTTAAAAATCAATAAAGGTCACCACGAGCTCCTATTAGGTATAATTTATCAACTGCAATACCTCAACAGTACTATCGTTTCTATTACTGTAAAACATCGTTATTCAGTAGTCCTTTCCAGTCTGTTTCGGTTTCCATTACTGTGACAAATCGTCAAAGTTTAGTATTTACCGCAGTCTTTCTGTGCTATACCATAGTAAAACGTTAATCTTCATAACTTACCAGCGCCTGTTGATTCCATCCTGGAAGCGGTGTTGACAGTGTCACCAAACAGGCAATATCTTGGCATCTTTAGTCCTATCACACCTGTTACACAAGGACCTAGAACGCAGATACAATATTAACGTGTTTTAATAGGAAAAAGGCGATAACATGTGCTCAAGTTCTTAGTGATAACAGAAATAGCAATCAGTCTGTATATATTACTAACTTGTATGTATGGCATTACATTTTACTAACCTGCATGTGTGACACATTTAAATAATCTTTATGAATGATAATATATTTAACTTACCTGTATGTATGGCAGTACATTTTTACTAACCTGCATGTATGGCAGTATATTTTTCTAACCAGTATGTATAGCAGTATATTTAAATAACCTGTGTGTATGATAGAACATTTTACTAACCTGTATGTATGGCAGTATATTTTACTAACCTGTATGTGTGATATTGAATTTTACTAATCTGTATGTATAGCAGTGCATTTTTACTTGTCTGTTTGTATGTCAGTATATTTTACCAACCTGTATGTTACCTGTATGTATGATATTACATTTTACTAACATGTATGTATGGCAGTATAATTTACATACCTGTGTGTAAGGTAGTACATTTTACTTACCTGTATGTATGGCGTTACATTACTTCCTCTATGTATGACAGTATATTTTACCAACCGGTTTGTATGACAGTATATTTTACTTAGCTGAATGTATGTCAGTTTATTTACTTACCTTTATGTATGCCAGTATATTTTACCAACCTGTATGTATGCCGATACGTAATTTCACTTTGTCCACGACGTTATGTTTTAACTCATGACTAGATATCCGGTCAAGGAGATCAAGGGCCATACGACAGATTTCCGTCACGTGTTGTGTGCCATTCCTTATAGGAAGACCGGACGCCACCATATAAGCATCCCCAATGGTTTCAACCTAGTGAACAAATATTTCAGGTGTTATCAAACGCATTTTCATCCCTTTGGTCAATAATATAGGGAGTAGTTCAGCAACTCAAACTATACATTCTGGATCAATTGTTAAGTTGAATGGATTTATTTAAATATAAAACAAACCCCCCTAAACCAAAAGATATGTCGATTCGGCTACAATTTTTAGAATACAAGTTATCTTCATTAACATAACACGACCATGACCTATCTAAAGGAGTTTTTTCCCCAATACATGAGTGTATACATCTTGAGAGCTCTATATTAAGTTTGGTGCCTGATTAGGAAAAAGTTCGTTTCATATTTTTGTTGATAAAGTATTTTTAAACAAACATTAAATAAAACTGGTAATAAGAGGAACTACTTTGATTTTAAAACTACGAATGTTCAGGTTATTTCCAAATATCCTAAACAGAAGGGATTACATAAAATTTGACTTCCATAAATCAAAACTAACACACAATGATTACAGAAAAAGAACAAATGGTCAGGCAATTCAGACTCAAATAGTAAAATTTGTAACACTTTTTATTTTCGTGTGGATACTTTTTTTCTTTGGAAGATCCAAATTCACGAAAACGTCTCCTCGCGAATGCACGCGAACATGATTGTCTCTTGAAAGCAATGTAGGTGTTTGGTATAAACAGATGGTTGTACATATGACATAAACGATTAAAGGGTTCATGATGAAAGAAATTGTTCAAATGTTTCCTCGATAAGACTTGTGAAACCTAATTGAATACTAATCCATTCCCCGACTCACCTTGTAAACATTGTACTTGTCTATGGTATTATCAAACAGTGTATACACCTCATTAAGGATGTCAATCACCTACAAGGTATAACAATACCAATAGTATTTCACATCAATTCAAACCATAAGCAAAATATATTCTTACCATAATGGCATAAAAATGAAGATAATAAATGTCTATGTTTTTATTTATTAATGTAAAGAGCAAATAACTGATTACATAACTCGCTGTTTGAAAACGTATGGCGGCTACAGACAAATTGGGCGTTACACTCTCGGGCTGACTCAAAATAAAACACGTTGAACATTTCGTTATCAGCAAACATGGTTGTGATCTAAGCTAACAGCAGGAATAGACTATTGTCTTTTGAAAAACATTGTTTTTAGGTTGTTCAGTTTAAATATTTTACAACATAAAAGCAATTGGAACGTACCATAAACTCTTCAAAATTACATAGAATTGTCATCAACACATCTGCATTCTTATATGAATAAATTGTAAGCGAAAATTTGTTACGTCTGAATTTCTATAAGCGATACTTTATTCGATCGTCGAGCACTGCAGCTGCCTATGGACGTTACACAGACATGGTAATTAACAATACACGCCTCTGATGTTACAGATGTGTAAACCAAGTTATTTGGACATTATATACCACGTCCATAGTGAATGTTGTTACTTGAGATGATGTCTTTCTATTTACATCTCGTTTTCACTGCCCATTTTGATGCTTTAATAGTGTAATCCTCAACACTATATTCCCCTCGAAACGTTAGCCTCAACACTATAATATTAACTTCAGCCGTTGTACATACCGCAGTATTCGTTGGTGGCTTTTATCGCTATGCATCTTACCGATATGTTATTAGCGTGAGGAAGGTATATTTGACTCATGTATCATGCATTGTATTTCTGAAATAATTTTAATAATTTCTAAACTAAATTGAAGAAAACAACCGCATCAATGTAAGTACCTGTAACGCTGTCAGTTCTGAGCACAAGGATGCGAAGTCTACCAGGTCGCTGAAGTAGATGGTGACTGAACTGTAGCTTTCCGGCATCACGTGTCGACCCTGAAGTAAATCTCTGGCCACGCTTCTGTAACAATGACAGGATTATATCATACTTCAAAGGATTATACAAACCGAGTTGCAGAAAGGAGTTGAAAATATTCTTACACGTTTTATTTTGCATTCAAATAATTCGAATGCTATTGTTTTTTAATAAAAAAATCCTTCTTCGATTACTTTTATCTTATTTATCCTCCAGGGTTTGAAATTTAATAAAAATCAACTAAACAATTGTAACATGTGACAACTTAATCATTAGGTAAAGCTTACATGTTGCTGTTGATAAACGGTTAGTTAACGATAGTGAAATTAAGGTCATCAAGTGTCACATAATGGCTAATGGGTTTGGTGATCAATACGGAATTTCCTGTTCGGAACAAGCAGTAACGTTTGTAAGGTATGTGCCCCTTCACTTATACAATCTTTATGGAACGCTTGTTATACGCTTCTTGGACATTTTCATTGATCTTCATTTAGATTGTGCCTAAGTGACATCGATGTTGGGTAAGAATTTCGGTTTAGCTCGGACATTTAAATGTATGTATTCTCCTATTGTTTTGATATTCAGAACAGTTCAATTTTCTGAATGTCCATATCTCATACAATGATAAAAATACTTGTAAGTTAAGAAAGCTAAGAACGGCAGGGTTTACTTACTTTGGGAGAATCTCATGTAACAGTTCCTCTGAGCGTTTCTTCTCCACCAGAAGTTGCTGCGTGCGCTCCTCAACAATATCCTCTAGATTCGTAGCGTACTTCTCCATCCTCTGTAACAGCATGTCGACGAAGTTCGTATGTTTCGTCCTTAAAGGAAAACCATAATAATAAGTCATGGACTATCTCTGTATACTAATTGAAAGCAACTTCTCCTGAACTCCATGTCTGCTCTTAATAATACTATCCCATTAAATACTCAGACACTTTGTTTATGGATGTGAAAGACTCGATATCAATATGAATAGAAGTGTTTTGGAGAGTGTTCACAGGTTCATTAAAGATACGAGACGCTTTTACTAGATAACACTTATTTAAATATCAAATGACTTTCCTGTTTGGAGTGATACTAGCACATAATTGTACGTTTAGTATGTGCTGTCCACCAGCACCATTTGGCTGATGTTTGTGTAATCTAGTGTCTGTACCAACAGTCGTCAAAGAAATATCGTTACTACAATAGGATGTATATAACTTTTAATTGCTATAAGGCTTTGTCTGTTGCCCAATGCCTTTGTTCTGAAATGAAACTATAAAAAATATCCATGTGCAAATATACCACCACAGACCAATGTGTGCGAATGTCCGTATTAAAACGAACAAAGAGTGCTGGTATACATCTGGGCCTTCACCATTGTTAATATTTTTATAATTTCTTTCTTTGTTTTTAACTAGCAAATAATTCACACATTAATTCCGTTTATTTCTTTGGCTACGACGCGGTGGGTACGACAAGCTGGATACATACCCCATCATTTTGCGCAGTGATCTAGCGATACCATGGAAATCCGGACGGTCCTCCGGGTCCTCCGCCCAGCATCGTGTGAGCAGATCGAGCAGTTCGATAGGACCACGATCTTTCGGGAGGATCGGACGAAACAGGGGTTCATCTCTCTCTTTTATTTTGTCTACTATCTCTGTAAAAAAGTGTGTACCACTATTAAATCAGTATTAGAGGAGACAGTTTTGTCGTTTCTATTCAAGTGTGTTTCACTAATACAAACCTCATTTGTATTTGGGGTAAAGCTACCTTGATTAAACAACTACAATTACTGTTTTAATTACTAAGCACCTGTATGATTTCAAAACAATACTGCATACTGAAAACAAATGCAAGCCATTCATATGATTAGTGATTAGATACCATTCTTAAAATGACATTATGGCATGAACAAACTACATATAAAGTAGATGTATATCATATCAGACAGGTTATAAATTCCTTCTATTCAGTGTCGTTTTATGATGGCGTTTTAGGACCAGTATAAAAAAATATATCTTGTGCGTATAACTTATTTTCTTGTACGTGCAGCTTATTATCTTGTACGTACAGATTATTATCTTGTACGAACAGTTTATTATCTTGCACGTGTTAATTACTACCCTTGACACTCTCTTGAGCTGGAATTATGAATATTGCAATAGCCTAGACATGACGTCAATGAAAACGGTCAAAGAATATTTGTAGAAACATGGTGTTATAGGGAACAGTAAATTGACGCCTCCAACACTAGACAGTTTTAAAGGGAGATTTGAGAGAACAGTTATCAGTGGACATCACATCACGTTTTTTGTGAATAAGTATAAGCTAATACAAAGAGATACAAGTCTTCCTAAAAGATCCATGCTATAAAATGCAGCATATAATTATGCAGTATTAATTTCAACAAATGCGTACTCACAAGTAAAATATATGATTGTTTTCTAATACGATTATCACATAAAGACAAAGGAATTAGTAGTGTATAGTAGCTACAATATGATTATGTAAGTCAGTCCTATATAAGTATATAAGTATATCGACAATACAGACTGACATGTACTGCTATTAACGTGTACTGTTATTGACGTGTACTGTTATTGTACTGTTATTGACGTGTACTGTTATTGTACTGTTACATTATTGTATTGTACTGTTATTGACGTGTACTGTTATTGTTCTGTTATTGACGTGTATTGTTATTGTACTGTTATTAACGTGTACTGTTATTGTTCTGTTATTGACGTGCACTGTCATTGTACTGTTATTGATGTGTACTGTTATTGATGTGTACTGTTATTGTACTGTTACATTTTTGTATTGTACTGTTATTAAGGTGTACTGTTATTGTACTGTTATTGACGTGTACTGTTATTCTACTGTCACATGTATTGACGTGTACTGTTATTGTACTGTTATTGTACTGTTATTGACGTGCACTGTTATTGACGTGTTCTGTTATTGTACTGTTACTGACATGTACTGTTATTGACGTTTCACCTTGCACGTCCATGACAGTTCTGTAGGCGTCGTAGGGCGTTGAACGGGTGAGGACTTCCACCGTTATGATGGCGAAACTGAAAACATCCCCCTTGATACTGTGTCCTCCATCACGTAGATGTTCCGGTGCCACCCATAATTCTGTATAAATGATATATAAAGGATATCAAAGGCGTTACCATTACAAAATACACAATCCAATAAAACATCAATCGATGCTTTCCTCGATAGTTTGTGGCGTAAGTTTTCCCTTAAAACTGATTCAGATATTGTAACCTGTGTTTATATATAAGATTACCACATGTACAATTTGCACAATCTGTTTTCATATACTGGATTACGGGAAGTGCAATGTGTGTTTATGTACAAGACAAATATCTTTACTCCTAGAGTACAGTATGTATACCGATTGTTTTATACCAGATTTCGGTTAATACAAATTCAATTTTATAAAATAGACTACGTACGTGCAGTGTGACTAAAACTTTAGCATATAACAATTAAATTTATCTATCAGCATGCTCTGGATAACTGTATGCACAATTTGGGTTGTGTTTCAGATTGTACTAGAATACGGTTTGAACAATGTATGTTATTATGAAAGACTACTGTGACATAATGTGCTATACTGTATAAAAGAATCTCTTTTCTAAATCGTGTAAGCATACACAAGTATTGGAGTTGTTTTGGTAACTGAGAGGTAAGTTTGAAATAGTAGTTGTTTGCAATTAGAAACAAAATGGAGAGATACTCTATTTAGTGAAACAAACTTCCATTAAGTGTGCTGTACTTATCACCACATGAAAAGACTACATTGTACAAGGACGAATTAATTATTTGATATACGCTTGTTGACTTCTGCAAAAGACTAGAAACCGTAAAAGGGGGATCCATGCCATCTCCATTGCAGTCGTTAGTGAATAAAATGCAATGATTGGTTTGAAATATTTTTAGTTATAGTTATTTGCGTTAGAATCGGTGATATAAAAAGACAAATTAGATTTTACCATGAGAGGCCACGTCTATAAATGACAGAAATTTCGCTGATATTCAAAATTAAATTAACTCACGAATCCATTGCTTTTTAAAGCAAAATAGGTTTAATCGACAGCATATAATGCTACACTCTGAATAAATGACGTTTCAAAAATGGAGTCATGGTTAGAATCAGGATACTGTATAGTATACATTTGACCCGAACATGTGTATTGCTTACGCAATGATCGTTTAACCGTTATCCTCGCTTGTAATATGACTTATCTTGCACACACAAACTTGAAATATTTAGTATTTATCACAGAGTTGATTTATCCAGGCATTCCCCAGAGTTACATTTATGATGTCACATTATATTTTCTTTCAGACGTCTGAATGTCATCGGAGATATAAAAACAACTACATTACTGCGCGAAAACTAACCTTGGGCATAATGTGTCTGTCTTGCATTCAAGTAGAGGGTTGAGAGGCCGTAGTCCGTTATCTTGACCACAAACCGACTGTCCACCATACAACATTTTGACGTAAGATGACCGTGGTCCTTGAGGCATGACGACTGTATAAACGACATCCCCTGTAATAGTGTCAGGTAAAAGAAATAGATCAATCAATATACCATGATGTTAAAACACGAAGATCAGAAACCAAAGCCAGTTCGAAATGAAGAATAGGTATAAGGTGTCTCCCGCATCACACTATCCACTCAAAATTACTGGCAGTAAATCAGGTTGTACTAACGGTAAACAGGTTTTACTGACGGTAAACCAGGTTCCTTCTCTATAGGCGGGACCTATATGACAGGATTAATCAGGATAAATTCAGTCCAGTCGCCAAGTTGATATTTCTTTGACACTGTCCGTCACTGAAATACTTGGTTGTAAATGAAGTCTTATCTAACAAATGTTGAAATGTGCTCACATTCCTCCTAGGTTCAAATGTCTTCCTATGTTATGCATCAAGTATTAGGAAACATATATCAATATGATCTGGAGTAGAAACAAATTGTAAGACGAAATAACAGACATGTTGTTACAATAGCATACGCTTTTCGCCACAGAGATGGAACGTATGAGCAAAGCATTCACATGGCATGTTGTCCAAGACAAGATTTTGACTGACTGGGATAACTCCAAGGTATTGGACACACAGAGAGCGGTGTGTTCAAGCGGCAGATAAAGGAAACCATCTGGATACGCCGCAGTAGGCCAGTTCTAAATCTAAGTCATAGACTCTCGCACATCTACATGCATGACCAAGTATTAAACAAAGCGTAGCCGAATCGAGTCATTTCGGTACATATATAACAATTAATTGTACATACGCTTACAGCGTAGCCGAATCGACATCAATTTGCGTAGACAACTCGCACGCTTCACTGGTCATGTGTCTGATGAAGGTGACAGAGTACACACCGTACTAGCCATCGCAACGACACACATAAACACTTATTGGTTGTGTTACATGAATGTTTTCACAATCCATATTTACCAACCTGAAGATTGATTTTTTTTAAAAGCAATAAGTTTATAATAATTCATGGTCACAAGTAACATAAAATAAAATTGCTTAAAATGCCGGATTCGGAAGAACAAGTAACGAAACATCCGATGGAAGTACTTACCGCAGCTATATCCTTTAGAATGGACATTTTAAATGATATGTCCAGTTTGATATTGTCGTTCTCTAATACATCCTGGAACAAATAAATCAAAACTTAAAAAGAGAGTGACCTAATACTTCTATATATTCATAAATATTAATAAAACAAAATTTAAAACTATAAAACAAAGGGTTTGCTATGGCTTTTGTGAGAATCAATTATCTTTTTTTATTAACGACTTTATTCATTTAAACCCGATGAAAAAGATCCTCTACGTTATATTTTATGCTACGTTACAGTAATAAGAATTCTAATTGCATTAATTGGTGTACAAAGCTTGTGTCTACTTAGTATTACCTATATACACCCCTTACTGCTGAATTAATGGACAATACAGATTTTGTTGGGTTCTACACCGACCCTTATCAGCTTGTGTCTACTTAGTATTACCTCTATACACCCCTTACTGCAGAATTCATGGACAATACAGATTTTGTTGGGTTCTACACGTACCCCTATCAACTTGTGTCTACTTAGTATTACCTCTATACATCCCTTACTGCAGAATTCATGGACAATACAGATTTTGTTGGGTTCTACACCGACCCCTATCAGCTTGTGTCTACTTAGTATTACCGCTATACATACCTCACTGCAGAATTTATGGACAATACAGCTTATTTTGGGTTCTACACCGACCCCTATCAGCTTGGGTCTACTTAGTATTACCGCTATACATCCCTCACTGCAGAGTTCATGGACAATACAGAATTTGTTGGGTTCTACACCCAGCCCTATCAGCTTGTGTCTCCTTAGTATTACCTCTATACACCCCTTACTGCTGAATTAATGGACAATACAGATTTTGTTGGCTTCTACACCGACCCCTATCAGCTCGTGTCTACTTAGTATTACCTCTATACACCCCTTACTGCAGAATTCGTGGACAATACAGATTTTGTTGGGTTCTACACCCACCCCTATCAGCTTGTGTCTACTTAGTATTACCGCTATACATCCCTTACTGCAGAATTTATGGACAATACAGATTTTGTTGGGTTCTACACCGACCCCTATCAGCTTGTGTCTACTTAGTATTACCTCTATATATCCCTTACTGCAGAATTCATGGACAATGCAGATTTTGTTGGGTTCTACACCGACCCCTATCAGCTTGTGTCTACTTAATATTACCTCTATACATCCCTTACTGCAGAATTCATGGACAATGCAGATTTTGTTGGGTTCTACACCGACCCCTATCAGCCTGGTCAGGTTCTCGTGTGGCATGGACCGCACCTTCAACAGATACTCACTCAGTACAATATCGGCCATTTAAGTTGGGAAATGTTTTTTTACAAACAAATGCTTAAAAATAATAACATTGCAATTAAAAAGATATGGTGATCTCTTTTAAACTGTTTGCTCTGATTACATTAAGTATTTTAAAGATTGCTTGTTGTTTCCTAAGTATTACAAAATCTAGTTCCAAACAAGTCCCATGAAGTGGACAATAAACCTATACAATGTTAGCGGAGCGCTTCAAACTTCTACCCTTAACGCTCATACACTTGTTACAACACCTATCATATCACTCGTTATTGTGTGTCGTTGTGCTAGTCGTACTTATAAGTCTGTGATTCATAACTAATTATCACCAGAACGATGGCATGTAATACTGGTAACGAGATGAAATGTGGGGAACACGTGTATTAGTATATTTGTCATATTAATGTATCCTGATAATCTGTACTTGAGTAACACACCTGTTGCAGTTCCTTCAGTACGTTTCTCGTCAGATCTAGCTTCTTCTGTCTCACCATTGTGACTGACACAGGTGACCCCTGGCCATAGGAAAATATAAAGTTACACACATTTTACATAACAATCTTATTGTAAAGAAATGCTTGATGGTTGGCAATATCTTCTTAAATAAAGCTCTTATTATGATTATCTTTCTCACAGGGAAATATCCCTGCCAAGTCATATGCTATTCATGGATATTGGCGATTGTGAAGTAAAGGCAGTACGCAAGTCGGCAAAGAGCATTACATTTCGAACAACATGGGAGAAGAACATATATAACCACATATTTCACATTTTAGATACATCTACTTTAATAACTAGTTGTTACACGTAATGAAGGATAGCAATATTTACGTAACAATTTATATGTAATAAAATTTTGTATTAGGCGTAAGGAATCATTAACTAAATTAATATTAGTAGAAACAATAATTGTGTATAACTGATATCTCGTGAATCATTATCAGTACTTGGAGAGAAAATTTCGCAGTCACATTGCCGATCTTCACTATTGAAACCTTATCAGCCTGGTGTTAATTGCGCAGTAGGCATACCATGAACTTATAATCGCTGAGATATTAAACATGCCCTCATAATGGAGGGTGATATGGGAGAACGTTTACCCGAGGTCAACGTGTCTCAATATATACAATTATATATTGAGGGCCTGTCACAACAAGCCGATTTGGGTCGCCGGAGCTATACCGGAGCACAAATTTGGCGATATGTGGGGATCGGTACTAGTACGGCAGCGCAACGGTATCACATCGCTAAGAACGGTAGGTAGTACATCGTCAGGACATCGTCAGAACATCGGCGAAAAATTAACAACGTCAGCTGGCGACGGTAGAAATTTGTAAACATGCTCAAATATGTCCGCCGTTGCGCTGCCGGAGCGAGCAATGGGACTTAAACGGCAGTACATCGGCAGTACTCCGGTAAGACTTCATTAATGTCCATAGAGCACCGTTAGCGCCTTTTAAAGGATCGGCGGCTCTCCGGTGGGCTCAATGTGTACCGTACTGGTACCGATGTGATACCATAGTTCTACCGAATACCGCCGAAGTAGTAATGATGTACTTATGTAACATCGGCAGCGCTACGGTATCACTCTGCTATAGCACCGGTCAACGGTGGCACATCGGTAGCACATCGGCTCTTACATCTGTAGAACAACGGTATCACAACGAGAACGCCGAAACTACATCGGTATTGCTACCGTCGATTTAGATTTTTCAAGTGCTTTCTCGCCGGAGCTCTGCCGATTTTTTTGACGTTGTTAATGTTTTGCTCCGGTTTAGTCCCGGCGAAGAATATCGGTAGTGTGTGACAGGCCCTTTAGATAACTAACTTTTGCTGTAGTCACTTGTGAAAGTGCCTTATTATATGTTATCGCTCGTATGTATGTATGCACGTGTTTTCTGCAGAACAATGACTGTTTAAAGTATAGAAACGTTATAAATATTGGTTATGTTATAAAAATGAACATCTGAGCTTTAACATCAATATCAAACGTCTACACACAAGAACAAAATAAATCACACTGTCAACACAAAAATACGAAGTATACAACCATGTCAACACAATTCCAAAATACGTTATACAATGTACATAACAGTATCAAGACATAGAACAAAATAAAGCACAACGTCAACACAACAAAAATTAAATATACAAAAGCGTCAACAAATGGGTGCAAGCCCTACCGCAGTGTTAACAGATGTACTATCAAAACTATGAAATGTCTAATGACTTATGTCACATGTAGACATGTTGGATATGGAACCTGCATCCTCTTACCTACATTAGTCGAACATCGGACAAAAATGCTGCTAATTCATGCCGCCCCTCCCCTCAACACCCCCTCCCACCTTACTACTTATTATTACCACACAAAGTTGAAACGACGTACTCTGGGACGGTAAAGGCTTACTGCAACCTCTGAGGTACCTTTCATGGTGAAGTACTCAAACGTTACAAAGGCTGTCTGTTACCATTGATCTCAGACAATCTGAAGACTTCTTTTAGCATAGTAAACACTTGGAAATAAAAATGATGTTGTAATTGTAACAAAATATGGCTCTTGTCATCAGTAAGGAGATAATTTCAATTCGCGGTGCAAAGATACTTAAAATTACTAACAAATTCTTCGAAAGGGATGTTTCAAATCAACAACATCAGGTCAACAAATCAAAAAGAAAACAACATATGAAAAATTGATTCAAAATGATCGAGTGTAAAACGTCATGCACCATAAAGAAAAAAATGAAAATGGCATCGAACATAAAAACAAAAACTTTACGAAATATTATAAATAAATAAATGTATATAGCCTCTCGCAACTTCACCATATATGTAGCGAATCCAGCTAACCATTGTATCCCGGCCAGGTCAGCATTAAATCGAGAGGACCTCTGGGACATAGATGAGTCAATATAGCTGGGCTACAACGGGAATTAATTGGAAATTAGACAATAATTAGGTAAACAACGGGAATTAATGGGAAATTAGACAATAAGTAGGTAAACAACGGGAATTAATTGGAAATTAGACAATAAGTAGGTAAACAAAACATATTAAAGAATTGGTCCAGGTTTACTTACCATGTATTGATAACTACACACAATTAACATAATGTATGTCGCTCTTAGATTAAATCGCCCTTCATAGCAATGGCATAGAATGCAAAAATAAACAGAGATATACTATGTCCAGTTTTACAGTATTTATTACTTACAGTTATATAAAATATATAAAATAAATAAAGGAACACAGTCATAGAGACACTGTGAATAGATTGATTGTTTAATTTGCTGTGCAATACTATGTTATTGAGTTAAAAAAACTGATGGAAGTAATTTGGTTTCATTAATGTCCTCTAAGACGCAGAAGAGAATCCAGATTCTTTCGAATGTCAATTATTAGTTGTCACAGAATACAGTCGTGACGTGCAACAATGCCATGGTCAAGTTCCCAAGTCACCGATAAAGTTTTAAGTCATTAAAATAACTTTGCTTCTATTGAACATTTTTGAACAGGTCTATTGAAAATTTCACCTTAGCCATATCATGTTGTATATACCGTTCCATGGACTTCTTTATCAAAAACGCATTTGGCTCTTGAAGATCATACTGCTTCTTCCTAATTGAAGTTGTTTGGATTCACTTTATTCATATTCTGTCCTTCTTTCATCCCTCGATTTTGAATTCGAATAACGGTTTTGTTTCCATGAAAGCATTCTCTAGACTTTTTATAATACAGTACATATGACACACAATGATTTACATGACGTGTCAGTGATTTAAAATAGTCAAGGACGAGTTTGTTCTATTTGCGGCATTATTCTGTGACAGGCAATAAATTAAAATGTCGTATCATACAAAATAATGACATATATCCAATCAGGTGTAACATCAGGTTGACCTTCAGCTAGGATGTAAATCGACATTACTTTGATTGTAGGCCACAATTTTCATACTGATGTAGTAGGAGCGGAAAGATGCACGGCCAGACCGGGGTTCGAACCCGAAACCCCCCGAACTCTAGATGGACGCCCTACCATTTGAGCTACCTAGTTGCCAACGATCGACCCAGTCTAGTTCCGCTACATTTCTCCCTCCTTTAACACAGTCTTCGACCTCGAAGACACACTAGACCATATACTACCTTCCATGGGTATATTTCGTTGGGCGCCAAATGTAGTAGGAGTGGGAAAATGTACGGCCATACTGGGGTTTGAACCCCTTACCTTTCAATCTTAGACGGACGCTCTACGAATCTGGTCGCCGATGATCGACCTAGTCTTCCTTCGCTTTTTTTAATTAATTAATTACTATTTAATTAAAATAAAGCCTACTCACCACCGATCCTACCGACATACTGTAGCCATCGGCGTGGAAGTTTATGTCGTCATACCTAATCATCCAGGCCATGTTCTGTAGGTCTCGCTCCTTCTTAAGGTGTCTGGGTCCGGAAAGGTTACAGGTATATATCAATAATGTTTCGACAAAACAAGCGAAGGTCATATTACTGTAATTGAGATGACTAATATATATATGTGGCAAATTTAGAAACAAATGAGGTCGTCACTTAAACTGCAACTTAGATTAATAAAAATGAGCGGCCCTATAATTATAATACATCATTTGACTAACATTATTTTGTATACATTATGTGTACTCTATTTATGACGTCACAAATAAATTCACAAATTGCCTGAAGAGCCCCAAGATGGGCGAAAGCGCTAGCCGATTATACTAGTCTTCGTGTTTTGATTTATTTATATTTTTACCGTCACATTGACATTTAAAAACTAATTATCGCTATATATATATATATATATATATAAGCCGATTATACTAGTCTTCGTGTTTTGCTTTATTTATATATATATATAGAGAGAGAGAGAGACAATTAACACACAATTTATGATGACAAGCGTTTAGTGAAATCGCTCTTAATTCGAATTTCTGTTTTGTTCAGTCATAAGAATTTGTTGTTTTGTCTTAATGGCGCCCTTGTCAGATGGAATAGTGTTCTCCTCAAATGGCTTAACTTCGGTGCATTAGCACTGATTATATATGCAGCTTAAACAAGGCAGCTGGATGTGATCATTTACATCAGTTCACTTACGTACATTGTACATCATCATCTATAGCGTGCGTGAGAAAAGAGTTATCACAGAATATAGCGTCAAGCTTTGATTTCTCATCTTAATGTTAAAACATCTCCGTTTGTAATCCACAAAGAGTGTTCATTTTCTGTATGATAGACACGCAGTATAGTACCACAATAAAATCTAGTGTCTGTGTGCGTTTTTGTCGTTTTTGATGCTGATTTGTATAATCATTTCTGTATAACCTTTGTCTGGGTACTCAATAGAAGGCTGATTAACAATGATGTTGACTTCTCAATGCATTAAAGGATAACGCTAGGTACTCACCGCACGATTAAACCCAGGGACAGACTAGATATATAAATTCCAACTATTCTATTGCCCACTATCGGGATTTATGTTTATCTTTTCTCTCCTTCCTTCTCTTTCTATTCAACGCTATCTCCATAGACATGCGAGGATGTTCAACCTGAGACGAATCAGAGAAGGCTTATAGCCTTTTGAAAAATCACTCCCAATATTTGGGTCTTTTTTGCAATATTCTCTTATCATTACCAATGCCCTTGAAAAATATGTGCATATCGTATTCTTCTTAACAATATTTTGTTATAGTTCATCATTATTTTAACTTTCTTTTTTAAATCTTGGGAATGCTGTAATCCAATTAACAGTGTTCTGGCATTCCTGGATATGAGACTTACCAAGGCTAAACCAGACTTTAATCGGCTTAAAGTGTTACACGCATGTGTTTTACTATAGATAATAAAGGTAACACACCTACAGGTGACTACACCATTAATATTAGGTAATATACAATAAAGTAGATACAATACTCCAAATATGACACTGTATCACATAGAGGCGGAAAATAAAAAAAAAGTCATTATTATCATTACATTGGTTTTAGTGAGGTTTCTACATGCTGCTGTAAACCGACTGCAAGATTGATGTGCAATGAACTGCCAAATATGGCAGAGTATTTCGCAACACATTATTTCCATACAAGGCCTAACGACACCTCTACCCTACAAATCAACACTATGATACATTGTAGGTGTATTTCGCATGGGTAATAATAAGTAATGAAAATAGTTGAATCCAGTGACAAATCCAAACAAGAGGCCCATGGGCCTTAACGGTCACCTGATATATTTATACAGAGAGTTGATTTTGTTTTTAACATGAACAGAAATATTATTCAAAGTGACAAAAAACAATAAAACCACCTTACTCAATATCTAGCATACAGATTTCAGACTAAAAAGGATTTGAAACTAGCACCTCTGATTCTTAACAAGGAAAATGAAGAAATTTTAGCACACTGACTCCTTTGAGCCCCACCCTACAGCCCTTGGGGGTAGGGCTGGCTCAAAATTTTCAAAGTATCAAACTGTCAATTCAAGGTTATAATTCCAATCAAGTTATTAACATGTA
>NW_018479961.1:10455-18211 GCF_002113885.1 Mizuhopecten yessoensis | reverse complement strand
TTTTGTTGACCTTTGTCCATGGAAGGTCCCTGCAAAATTTCATTGAAATTGGTTCAGGGGTTTTGGAGAAGAAGTCGAAAATGTAAATTGTTTACGGACGCACGACGGACGACGGACGACGGACGACGACGGACAAAAGGCGATCGCAATAGGTCACTTGAGACTTTGCCTCAGGTGACCTAATAAAATCCATATATCGATTATCAGAGACCAGGAGACAAATAAAAGTCCTAACTGTAAATAGCGAAGATAAAAGCAACAAACAGAGGATTATCGCGTGTTATCACCTGACAGGCAATGAAGCTTCTCTGTTTGAACTAAGGCAGTCGAGGATATGCCTCGTAATGGTGTAATAATAACATCGTTGTTATGGCAACCCGTATTGTATTCATGTTTGTTAACGACAGATGCCAATGTCATGAAGGAAGAATGACCAGAGGTCATTCCGTAAGGTATATGTACCGTACGTGTGCACACGGTTGAACAAGTTGTTAATAGGGAAAGTGGTTGTCTTCGCATCACCTATGGTGGTATGAAGACGATGTCGGCAGATGATGGGGCACTGGGACCAACTTTAAAGTGTAATCATAATGTCTTAATCGAGACTCTAAAGTATGACTGTTCGTCCGGCGGTTAAATTCTTACAAGAGGTTAATCATAGGTGCTATAGGGTGACACAGCACAACGAAGGAATAGGTAGAAAGTGCATTTACTTTTTTTCTCCAATGTTCTTCTCGCAGGATACTAACAAGCTTTATCCCCAATTCTCGTAAGGAACACACAAATCTCGTACGAAAATGCAGTAGGATACTAGAGCAGAAGTTTTACCCTTACTGGCACAGGCAGTTTTAATAAAACGCTTTAAAAGTAGTTATTTCTAAGATTTGTTAAAGCATTAGTAACCATGACAAAAGTTGCAAAACACCTTTCTATTGAACCAGAACGAAAACAAAATGCAAATGTCACTTTGTGCATATCTGGCGATATCAAATTTGAATTCACAATTCCCCCAAACTTCATTGGCAATGCATGTCTTATAGGTATACACAACTATGTATTGCGCAAGGTTGACACGACGTCAGACAGTAAGTACCACAGCTCCAATTCCACATAGGTTTCATGTCGTACGGGATATGAAATATATTCAATCCTGTTGACAAAAAAAGCGACACTCGCTTTAGATTAGGAATATAAATACACTTAATAAAATACTATATTAAACCGAAAGCAGATTTGAAAACGGGGTTGATTTTTCGATATATGTTTTAATTTCTATATCAATATTTATCCAAACTTACCGAAAGAGGATGATAGCGGCAGATAGGATGATGAAGAGAATGGTGGATATAGCAGCAATGACGTAGGTGAGTTTGGTGGAATAATCTGAACAACAAAAAGAGACAAATGTTATAATAAATATCAGACTGGATACTTATGAAATACTGGACAATTGAAAGGATATGAGTAGATTATGTAAATGTTAACAACGGAGAAGAGAAATTAAAAAGCACGGATAATATGTAAACTTGACAACAGAAATAATAGTTTTGATTATGTTAGTAGAAATAACAGAAACAAAATCAATCTCATATTACGTTTACATTGACAACAGAAAAGGTACGTGGATATTTTGTAAATATAAAGTGCAGAAAAGATAACTGATTATTACGTCATACCGGTCAATAGAAAACGTCTCACCGGTCAATAGAAAACGTTATATCGGTCAATAGAAAAGATAACTGAATATTACGTCATACCGATGTATAGAAAAGATATCTGAATATTACATCATACCGGTCAATAGAAAGGATAACTGATTATTACATCATACCGGTCAATAGAAAAGATAACTGAATATTACATCATACCGGTCAGACGAAAAGATAACTGAATTTTAAATCATACCGGTCAATAGAAAGGATAACTGAATATTACGTCATACCGGTCAATAGAAAAGATAACTGAATATTACGTCATACCGGTCAATAGAAACGATAACTGAATATTACATCATACCGGTTAATAGAAAAGATAAATGAATATTACATCATACCGGTCAATAGAAATGATAACTGAATATTACATCATACCGGTCGATAGAAAGGATAACTGAATATAACGTCATACCGGTCAATAGAAAAGATAACTGAATAGTACGTCATACCGGTCAATAGAAAAGATAACTAAATATTACATCATAACGGTTAATAGAAAAGATACTGAATATTACATCATACCGATCAATAGAAAAGATAACTGAATATTACATCATACCGGTCAATAGAAACGATAACTGAATATTACATCATACCGGTCAATAGAAAAGATAACTGAATATAACGTCATACCGATCTATAGAAAAGATTACTGAATATTACAGCATAACGTTCAATAGAAAAGATAACTGAATATAAGGTCATACCGGTCAATAGAAAAGATAACTGAATATAACATCATACCGGTCAATAGAAAAGATAATTGAATATTACATCATACCGGTCAATAGAAAAGATAACTTAATATTATATAATACCGGTCAATAGAAAAGATAACTGAATATTAAGTCATACCGGTCAATAGAAAAGATAACTGAATATTACGTCATACCGGTCAATAGAAAAGATAACTGAATATTACATCATACCGGTCAATAGAAAAGATAACTGAATATTACATCATACCGGTCAATAGAAAAGATAACTGAATATTACATCATACCGGTCAATAGAAAAGATAACTGAATATTACATCATACCGGTCAATAGAAAAGATAACTGAATATTACGTCATACCGGTCAATAGAAAAGATAACTGAATATTACGTCATACCGGTCAATAGAAAAGATAACTGAATATTACATCATACCGGTCAATAGAAAAGATAACTGAATATTACATCATACCGGTCAATAGAAAAGATAACTGAATATTACGTCATACCGGTCAATAGAAAAGATAACTGAATATTACGTCATACCGGTCAATAGAAAAGATAACTGAATATTACGTCATACCGGTCAATAGAAAAGATAACTGAATATTACGTCATACCGGTCAATAGAAAAGATAACTGAATATTACGTCATACCGGTCAATAGAAAAGATAACTGAATATTACGTCATACCGGTCAATAGAAAAGATAACTGAATATTACGTCATACCGGTCAATAGAAAAGATAACTGAATATTACGTCATACCGGTCAATAGAAAAGATAACTGAATATTACGTCATACCGGTCAATAGAAAAGATAACTGAATATTACGTCATACCGGTCAATAGAAAAGATAACTGAATATTACGTCATACCGGTCAATAGAAAAGATAACTGAATATTACGTCATACCGGTCAATAGAAAAGATAACTGAATATTACGTCATACCGGTCAATAGAAAAGATAACTGAATATTACGTCATACCGGTCAATAGAAAAGATAACTGAATATTACGTCATACCGGTCAATAGAAAAGATAACTGAATATTACGTCATACCGGTCAATAGAAAAGATAACTGAATATTACGTCATACCGGTCAATAGAAAAGATAACTGAATATTACGTCATACCGGTCAATAGAAAAGATAACTGAATATTACGTCATACCGGTCAATAGAAAAGATAACTGAATATTACGTCATACCGGTCAATAGAAAAGATAACTGAATATTACGTCATACCGGTCAATAGAAAAGATAACTGAATATTACGTCATACCGGTCAATAGAAAAGATAACTGAATATTACGTCATACCGGTCAATAGAAAAGATAACTGAATATTACGTCATACCGGTCAATAGAAAAGATAACTGAATATTACGTCATACCGGTCAATAGAAAAGATAACTGAATATTACGTCATACCGGTCAATAGAAAAGATAACTGAATATTACGTCATACCGGTCAATAGAAAAGATAACTGAATATTACGTCATACCGGTCAATAGAAAAGATAACTGAATATTACGTCATACCGGTCAATAGAAAAGATAACTGAATATTACGTCATACCGGTCAATAGAAAAGATAACTGAATATTACGTCATACCGGTCAATAGAAAAGATAACTGAATATTACGTCATACCGGTCAATAGAAAAGATAACTGAATATTACGTCATACCGGTCAATAGAAAAGATAACTGAATATTACGTCATACCGGTCAATAGAAAAGATAACTGAATATTACGTCATACCGGTCAATAGAAAAGATAACTGAATATTACGTCATACCGGTCAATAGAAAAGATAACTGAATATTACGTCATACCGGTCAATAGAAAAGATAACTGAATATTACGTCATACCGGTCAATAGAAAAGATAACTGAATATTACGTCATACCGGTCAATAGAAAAGATAACTGAATATTACGTCATACCGGTCAATAGAAAAGATAACTGAATATTACGTCATACCGGTCAATAGAAAAGATAACTGAATATTACGTCATACCGGTCAATAGAAAAGATAACTGAATATTACGTCATACCGGTCAATAGAAAAGATAACTGAATATTACGTCATACCGGTCAATAGAAAAGATAACTGAATATTACGTCATACCGGTCAATAGAAAAGATAACTGAATATTACGTCATACCGGTCAATAGAAAAGATAACTGAATATTACGTCATACCGGTCAATAGAAAAGATAACTGAATATTACGTCATACCGGTCAATAGAAAAGATAACTGAATATTACGTCATACCGGTCAATAGAAAAGATAACTGAATATTACGTCATACCGGTCAATAGAAAAGATAACTGAATATTACGTCATACCGGTCAATAGAAAAGATAACTGAATATTACGTCATACCGGTCAATAGAAAAGATAACTGAATATTACGTCATACCGGTCAATAGAAAAGATAACTGAATATTACGTCATACCGGTCAATAGAAAAGATAACTGAATATTACGTCATACCGGTCAATAGAAAAGATAACTGAATATTACGTCATACCGGTCAATAGAAAAGATAACTGAATATTACGTCATACCGGTCAATAGAAAAGATAACTGAATATTACGTCATACCGGTCAATAGAAAAGATAACTGAATATTACGTCATACCGGTCAATAGAAAAGATAACTGAATATTACGTCATACCGGTCAATAGAAAAGATAACTGAATATTACGTCATACCGGTCAATAGAAAAGATAACTGAATATTACGTCATACCGGTCAATAGAAAAGATAACTGAATATTACGTCATACCGGTCAATAGAAAAGATAACTGAATATTACGTCATACCGGTCAATAGAAAAGATAACTGAATATTACGTCATACCGGTCAATAGAAAAGATAACTGAATATTACGTCATACCGGTCAATAGAAAAGATAACTGAATATTACGTCATACCGGTCAATAGAAAAGATAACTGAATATTACGTCATACCGGTCAATAGAAAAGATAACTGAATATTACGTCATACCGGTCAATAGAAAAGATAACTGAATATTACGTCATACCGGTCAATAGAAAAGATAACTGAATATTACGTCATACCGGTCAATAGAAAAGATAACTGAATATTACGTCATACCGGTCAATAGAAAAGATAACTGAATATTACGTCATACCGGTCAATAGAAAAGATAACTGAATATTACGTCATACCGGTCAATAGAAAAGATAACTGAATATTACGTCATACCGGTCAATAGAAAAGATAACTGAATATTACGTCATACCGGTCAATAGAAAAGATAACTGAATATTACGTCATACCGGTCAATAGAAAAGATAACTGAATATTACGTCATACCGGTCAATAGAAAAGATAACTGAATATTACGTCATACCGGTCAATAGAAAAGATAACTGAATATTACGTCATACCGGTCAATAGAAAAGATAACTGAATATTACGTCATACCGGTCAATAGAAAAGATAACTGAATATTACGTCATACCGGTCAATAGAAAAGATAACTGAATATTACGTCATACCGGTCAATAGAAAAGATAACTGAATATTACGTCATACCGGTCAATAGAAAAGATAACTGAATATTACGTCATACCGGTCAATAGAAAAGATAACTGAATATTACGTCATACCGGTCAATAGAAAAGATAACTGAATATTACGTCATACCGGTCAATAGAAAAGATAACTGAATATTACGTCATACCGGTCAATAGAAAAGATAACTGAATATTACGTCATACCGGTCAATAGAAAAGATAACTGAATATTACGTCATACCGGTCAATAGAAAAGATAACTGAATATTACGTCATACCGGTCAATAGAAAAGATAACTGAATATTACGTCATACCGGTCAATAGAAAAGATAACTGAATATTACGTCATACCGGTCAATAGAAAAGATAACTGAATATTACGTCATACCGGTCAATAGAAAAGATAACTGAATATTACGTCATACCGGTCAATAGAAAAGATAACTGAATATTACGTCATACCGGTCAATAGAAAAGATAACTGAATATTACGTCATACCGGTCAATAGAAAAGATAACTGAATATTACGTCATACCGGTCAATAGAAAAGATAACTGAATATTACGTCATACCGGTCAATAGAAAAGATAACTGAATATTACGTCATACCGGTCAATAGAAAAGATAACTGAATATTACGTCATACCGGTCAATAGAAAAGATAACTGAATATTACGTCATACCGGTCAATAGAAAAGATAACTGAATATTACGTCATACCGGTCAATAGAAAAGATAACTGAATATTACATCATACCGGTCAATATAAAGGATAACTAAATATTACATCATACCGGTCAATAGAAAAGATACTCAATCATTACTCATGATATAACATGTAAAAAGGAACAGAAAACATCGTGGCAATAACGTTACAAGATGCATGTTACACTGCATAATGGACATTTTCGCCCGATTAAACTTTCGCCTTTCGCCGGTAAAATCCAAATTCGACCTATATGAATTTCGCTCTTAACATTTAGTTATTACGTATATTATATTGTTTATTTATGTTCGTTGTTATGATAGGTTAGCCCTCGCTATGGAGAGCGAAACAGCGATATTTAGGCTGCGGCGAAAATGACATGGTTTACAGAATATTCTATTACTTAAGACACGTCAAACTTCCCGTTATAATTATATGTAAATCCGTGATGGTAAGTTAGCGTTTATTCCATGTTGATTTCTGCATGTGAATACGATATGTTTTGAGGAAAGCTACTGTTTTTTTCTATACGTATTGACTTCTAACATAGAACGGTTGATTATTTTCAAGGAAAGTATACGTTACTATACTACTATGCGTCGATAATAAAGGGAACAACACTAAGATGGACACCTTTACTCTTGCATAAACAGTCTGTTACAATGTAATTGATAATTTGGTCCTTTTTTAATTAAGAACGTACCATTTTTGAAACATTCTTGGTTGTCTCCCTGAAAACCACATTTGGGTGTGTTGAGAGGGGGTACGGTCCTGTCCCCCGCCCAATGAACTGTCTTGGTTGGAACAGGATTATACCACTGCCGGTCTCCAAAGAAATTGGCAATAACCTGAATAATATGAATATCTAATTTGTTTTGTGATTACATTGCAAAGTCATATAGAGTACACTTAGCATATGACAGACACCTCCTGACTACATATTAACTTAATATGTAAACCCAAATACAGACACCTCCTGACCCCATATTTACTTAATATATAAACCCAAATACAGACACCTCCTGACCACATATTAACTTAATATGTAAACCCAAA
>NW_018479961.1:0-6955 GCF_002113885.1 Mizuhopecten yessoensis | reverse complement strand
ACCACATATTAACTTAATATGTAAACCCATATAGAACAATATTATCCATAGGGTAAGGGTACCCAACATTGAAAGTTACCAAACAATGGAACACTTATCATATATATGATTCAGTATTGTTATTTAGAAATGCGTATGTATTCCTTGATCAAAATTTATATAAAATATAGGTCATAAACTCATATTTTATTTTTCAAAACAAATATTTTGATAAATACACGACTAAAGTTCATTAAAATGCTTTTGTAATGAAAACACTTTAAATGACGTTCATTTTGTTTACAAACTCAGTTATACGATGAGGTGTTCCATCTTGAGAGTTTTTTTCTTTCAAACTAAATACTTAAATGCCAATCGTCACAATTATATGCCTCGTTTGTAAATGCCACGACAGGGTCGTATTTCGTGCTGTTCTGAAATGCACAAGGTTATCAATACTATACTAACAATGCACTGTCGTCCTCCTGCCAACGATGTAAATAGACATTGCTGCATTTGCCTGTACATCGCTTGAGCTGTATGCATCACAGACAAAATATACCATACATCAATGAAACATAATAGAATGGTTATAAAAAGACAGTTATCTGAAATATTAACCAAAGAGACATTATAAGCTGATCTGTCACGACACTTCTTCATGGAACTTATCAGGATGTCGTCCAGTTATGCGATACTTTATATTATCTCATGTATACAGGAAAGTACATGATTAGCAATAGCGCAGCTTATCACATAGAACTAGGTTCTCGACAGGAGTAATTTTATAAAGTGAAATGTGGCGTATCTTCAATAACATAATTATTCTTTATACACAGATAATTAATCCTCCCGATCCCAAAATCCTGCTTTTTTGTAAAATGTTTTAAGCATGATGTGGAATAATTGGAAACAGAGACAAACACCTTCCCGTGGTTAAGCAGTCTTCCGTGAGCTATTGCAGTCCACATTTGGTATTTACATGTATGTACCTCAAACAACGTTCCATGTTTAGTTATGCCATAGCTACTTCTAAGACCTACTAGACCGTCATTGTTTAGCTTGAGTAATTGATCATGTAAGCTATTGCTCTCAATCTTCGTCCGTCGTCTAGGTACGCACGTTCCTCCAACGTAGGTTCACAGATATCTACCAAATCATAGCTAAGAATTTCAACTTCTTTTGTCCATGCTCGATCGGAGATGGACCCCTTGCCATTTATTTTCTGGGGCCATTTCTTCTCCTTCTTCTTCTCCTCGACATCAACTGCAGATAATGACTAGGCACTAGGTACAAATGTTCCCGTAGTGTTAGGGCAAATGATACTCATGTAAGCGCTCCTTGGATCTTTTTGTAAAAGAGTATTATAAAGCGTTAACAATTTCGCATATACTGTTGAATTATTAGCACACACGTGTAATCGAATTTTAAGGAATTTAGAGTAAAGAGACTCACTTCAAAAATATGTTACCGTGATTTATGAATCATAATGATGCAACGAATTTAAATGGAAGAACGTACATGGAACTCTCCGGTGTTAGGATCAAGGTCAAGGATAGAATAGCTGGTTTCGCGATCCCCATTGTCGTCAATAATCACACTGCCGGTAACACCTGTCAGATTAAAAAAGACAGAAGTAGATGGGCAATGGATAGTGATTTGATAATCATTATAATTAAATCTCTACGTAACAATGTTATTGTTTATCATATAACCTGTTCACATTTGCAATTCGCTTTATTTTATTCATAACGTAATTGACAGCATGATTTAGCACTTTGTTTCGGCACAAACTAAAAAGGCATCAAAGATAAAAAATAAAAAAAAATAAAAAATCTGTGCGTTGTGACGGTAGCAGCAGATCAATTAGATCAATATTCAACATAATAAGGAAACACACATTGCATACACCTACAATGAAGTAGTAATATCGTAGTAATGTCACATTAGAAATATTCATGTTTTCAGTTCATTCAACTTGTTAAAACTACCTGTAATATCACTGCGCAAGGACACAATCGAATACATTTACACACATGGACAAAATTCTATTACAGATTTAAAAAGCAATGAGCTGGACCCAAGTTATGAATTTTTATATGATAAGGATATTGATATTAATTATTATTAACGGGAATCTTTATGATGCAATTATTACATTGTTATTGCTAATTAGAAAACTCTCTGACTCTGAATCTTTGTGGACTCATATTTTATCAATTATCTTATGCAATCAATCGATCACAATATGCGCATGATTGATTTCTGTATTATTGCATATTTATACAAGATCGTGTCCTGATGTCTCTCATTTGTCACGTCTTTGTCCCTGTATGAATTTCACACTTGATTTCTTCAGCCCCAGATGAAAGTCTCTGATATATAAGTATTTCAGTGAGGCGTAAATTCATCGAAATATGCATATAATGAGTTGGCAAACATGAACAAGATCAACTATGATATCATCAACAAGATTCATTAGTTTGGAAATACATATGTGATACATTTGAATTGAGGTTTTACTTTCTACACAAACGTCAAACGTATTAACGTGTCGCACCGTTTCACTGTGACTGGTCCCTTTGTCAAGCTAGTCACTCATGTCGATGGTTTTACCAGATAATTAAATCAATCACTTGATCATTGACGGTTCACCAGCACAAAGTTATAGCATGTTTGCAGTGACATTATAATGTGAATATTTAATAGATAAAAACATTTTATTGCAGGGTGCAATAGCTAATGTGCTAGTGAAGTTACCCTTTTAGGTTCTAGGTAAACACATATCACAAACACATCTAAAAATTGCAAAGGAAGCATACCGATGTTAGCTGAATCCAGCAAACTTTGAAGCATTTGCGCAATTTTGCCTCTCAAAACTGAACTGTATTTTATTGTTTAGTAATATCTACAAACCTAGAAGCTCAATCAATAACTTTTCCTTAGCACTGGTATAGATATTGTTATTGTTATTGATATTCCTGTAAATTATTATATACAGTATTGAATAAGGAATATGATATAGACTATTTACGTTTTACAACAATTATAAAACAACCTATATAAACTTATATAAATTCCACTTGTTGGCCCGGATAACAGTGCGCATGGGGTATTAATTTGTGAGGAAAACGGACATCCCGGAGAAAACGCACGTGGTCGGCAGATGATTAAATAGCTTGGACGAAACATGTACAAAGTGAACGAGTAGAGCATATGTATTGTGATCTTCAGCAGATAAAAAACCATAACACAGCTCTAAACATACAGTAGCAATCGATTATAAATGTGTTGCTCATATAGGGAAAATAACACCTACCTTGGAATGTCCTGTTCCACATACTTCTTGTGAACGTGTAGCCATCTTTGATGATGGAGTGGTCGATGTTGTTTAAGCTCTCGTTTAGAGCCATTCCGTACAACAACACCGCGTCATGGAACGCTCCGATAAAAAAGTTTACCTACAATGTAGTAACATAAATATCGGCCAACGAGAATAGATAAATTCCGGTATTTACGGTAAGACGGTTATCAAAATCTTTGTCATTCTTTTCGAAAATAGCATTCATACATATGCTGTCGACAAAACCTTTTTCTTGCAAATATTACAGTTCTTTAATTTTTGTTTTACATATGTATCCTTTATGTGTTTGACAAACTATGTATCAATATATACTGCGTTTACCTGATTTCGAAACAAAACATGATACATCAAAACCTTGTCAAATAATTTATTTAATATTAAATAATCAACTATAAATCAATTGCTGTGTAAAGTGATGAAAAGTAAAATAATTTTAACCGGAAGTTTTTTCTCAACAATGGCGACTCAAGGTTCTATAGGGTTTCGGTCGAACGCATTATCTATTTGCTTTATGATAAAATCACATTTGTAACCACTTTGTTATTGCTTTCTGGTAGATATTAAAATAATAGACAGCCTCTGACATAATGGTGTTATTTCAAACAACATGGTGTAGAAATAAATATAAAGAAAACCATTGTACATGTGTACATGTACTAGCATTCCTAATGTTTTGTCAAAGTACTACCCTTTCAATTAGTTTATGGTGTTTGTCGAATTATCTTGTGCATGGTAAACGCTTTCATTTTCTTATAATAATAGAATGACACCATTGAATATGGTAGTGCAGAACATCCCAAGCGTTTTGCGTATTTATGTTATTAACATTCCTGTGAGCACACTTACTACCGTATTTATGCTATTTACATTCATGTGAGCACACTCACTACCGTATTTATGCTATTTACATTCATGTGAGCACACTCATTACCGTATTTATGCTATTTACATTCTTGTGAGCACACTTACTACCGTATCTATGCTATTTACATTCCCGTGAGCTCACTTACTACCGTGTTTATGCTATTTACATTCCAGTGAGCACACTTACTACCATATTTATGCTATTTACATTCCTGTGAGCACACTTACTACCTTCCAAACAAGTTGCATTTTATCACTTGTGAACATTACTAATTAGTGCAAAGTTGAGAATACCACGAAATATTAGCAATAAATACCATGATTAACATTGTATCCGACAAATTGCAATTAATATATACCTCCTCGTCATGAAATGAGAAATTATACATTTGCCACGCTTTCAACTTGACCTCTTCCGTAAAGTTCATCCATTCGGCACTCGTTGGGACTTGAAGACTGATCCTAAACATAGCCTCATATGCTTTCCGTGCATCCTGGTCACGTGAGTCGCCTCTTTGCCAGTCGTGGTTTCCCCAGTATTTTCCAGGGAAGGGGAACAGATGAATATCAAAGAAAACAAATTCTCCGCTTGCTATAAAGCCAAGGTCAAGAGCCGATAGCATAAATTTCCGAACGGAATCGCCGGGCGTCACGAGGACGATCACTGCAAATTGCAAATGATAATCACATCTGTAAATTATTGTTTTGTTTTGTCAATTTTTTTATGAACAAAAACCTATTTGACTATCTTAAAAATTGTATACGAAACCACGATTCAAACGTTTATTATTTTTTTCCATAGTTTCAACATGATGTTTACATAAACAATTTATGCAATTTATACATGCACGAATCTCTTTACTAAGTATAAAGTACCCTTACCCCTAGTAACCATGGCGACTTCCTTCATGATAGCTGTGAAATCCGGATCATCCTTGCCATAATAGGGAAACATATAAGGATAGATTTTTTGCTTTTGGAGACCGACCTTCAAAGTAGACCCGAGAACTTCCGAATGAACATCATTGATGTCATAAACAATGGCTACATCTGTCCAGTGAAATTCCTCGAAAACACTGCCGAGTACCTTGCGTAACCTACACTGACAGTAGGCAAGTCTCGTTAGGGTTGGATAACTCGTCTTGTTCTTAAACATGCCACCATCCCCGAGACCTACAAGTTGTCAGATAAAGATCAGGTTGTTTTAGGGTAAGCGATCCAAGTGTTTTGATATGGCAAAAAAAGTAATAACAGAAAACACATGTAGCAAAAATTCGTAATCAATACTGGTCTTTCCATTGCTAACCTTTATGCCTTATATTTTATTTTAACGCGATTGAATTGTTGTTTCTATCACATATCCTTCAACTTTCGCAAAGGCAAACAAATGTTATCTGTTATTGTTAGGGACATGCAAAGGTACAAGGATGATTTGACAACAAAATCTACTCTTAAATGTTATCAATGTTTCTAACGTGAGAGAATATATTTACTTGTTAAAGGATTTTAAAACTCGGGGGAGTGGAGCAACCAGCTGTTTGAAATTGAAAATTTGTTGGAAATTTCGGAGTATTTTTGAAAATACAAAAATGATCATGTAGATACCTGTGATGACCGGGATATTCCAGTAGTTAGCCAGACGAGCCACGGGGTCGAGGGCATACGGACAGGCTGGTCCCAGTAGGGCGTCTATGTTATATCTATAGTACAAATCGGCCACCATACCTACAATATATCCACGTCACTAGTTGACCGTAAATAAACATTCTGCGGAGTATGTCGTCATATACTTCCAAACAGGATTGCAGACCAGTCCAATAATGCCCTGTTGTTCCTCCTTAAAACTGTTACCTTAGCTACAAATGTAATTGGAGGCTCACGCTCTCTTACCATTTCTTGTTATCTGGCATGGAATTTCCTTACAATTGTATCTTATGCAGATTATTTGCTACACTAATTCAAAGATTAACTGATTTTGATCTTTGATTCATTTGATCTCTTTTCAAAACCTTCTCTTTATTTGAAACGTATCTTCAAAGTAAAAAATACCAGGTATGTACACAACAAGAAAGGAGACCTGGGCCAAGACATCAAAATAAAGAAAATGTTATCAACCCTCCTTTCATAACTAATATTCTGGAGGATTTTAAGCATGGCATTTATACACTGTCGAATCAGGGACTTCTTGCAGAAAACCTTGGATAAGAGGCTTGCTTGTAAAACTATCTCCTGCACAGAAATAGTATACAGTAAGAGTATGAAGAGCAGGACAGAAANAGAGTATGTGGAGCGGGACAGAAATAGTATACAGTAAGAGTATGTGGAGCGGGACAGAAATAGTTAACAGTTAGAGTATGAAGAGCGGGACAGATATAGTATACAGTTAGAGTATGTGGAGCGGGACAGAAATAGTATAGAGTTAGAGTATGTGGAGCGGGACAGAAATAGTATACAGTTAGAGTATGACGAGCGGGACAGAAATAGTTAACAGTAAGAGTATGATGAGCGGGACAGAAATAGTATACAGTTAGGGTATGAGGAGCGGGACATAAATAGTAAACAGTTAGAGTATGTGGAGCGGGACAGAAATAGTATAGAGTTAGCGTATGTGGAGCGGGACAGAAATAGTATACAGTTAGAGTATGTAGAGTGGGACAGAAATAGTCAACAGTTAGAGTATGACGAGCGGGACAGAAATAGTCCACAGTTAGAGTATGAAGAGCGGGACAGATATAGTATACAGTAAGA